>NC_134518.1:6789621-7089621 GCF_027942865.1 Odontesthes bonariensis | reverse complement strand
CCAAGTTGGCGGGCTACGACTTCCATATCAAGTATATCCCAGGTCGACAGAACGTTGTGGCTGATGCCCTTAGCCGTGTGCCGTTTGTCAAAGGGAGCGTTGGTCACAGGCTGCTCGCAGAACCCTATGTAGGTCTTCTCACCGAGGTCAAGGATGTGTCAAATTACTCCGTCCAAAATGCCTTCCGGACATCCAGTGGTCACAGTAAACCCTTTCCAGTGAGCGTCAATACTCAGTCCACATGCAGTCCACTACAACTGCACTGTCTGTTGCAATGGAGGATGTGTCTGCTGTGCTGCGGTCGCACATTGAGTGGGATGCTGGTCCGAGGGCCCGTGCTGTTGAAGTGTTGCAGTATCTACCTCAGTTGGTTCAACCTGGACAGGACACCTTACCTGCCTACACCGAAAAGGACCTCCGTAACAAGCAGTTGGAGGATAACACTCTCTCTCGTGTTGTGTACTACATTGAGAGGGGTCTTGTGGGGTGTATAAGGCACCCTGCTACCAGTTGTTGGATTGAGGGATAAGCGCTGCTCTCATGCCACTTCATCCTTAAGGGATACATTTGTTGTTGGTTTTCTTGTTTATGTCCCCTGGTAATTTGTGAACTTGTAGTGTTCTCTATGGTGTAGACTGTGTAGTTGGTGCTCATATTTGATAAAATTCAGTGGGGGTGGGTGTAACGTTGTTAAAAATACATCTTATTATTTGTTATTTCCAAATCGTATTTACAAGTTTTATTTATCATTTCATGATTATTTTGAGTATTTATGAATTTTATCTCTGAGCTATATTCATTTTCCATTATTTTATACATTTTCCCTGAGTTAATTACACACCTGCACTCTGCCCTTTTTGTTGCTCCTGGGCTTCTGTAGCCCCTCCCCTCTGTCCTCACAGTCCCGTTGTGTTTTGCTGAGGGTAAAGGCCCATTTATGCCCTACGGAACCGGACGAAATTCGTCTGTCCGGTCCATACGTTGCTCCCGGAGCTTCTGTTTATGCCTCCGTCCGTATTGCGCACGTCCGTAAGAAATCCTCAAGAGGGCGGTATTATATATTGAGTCATTGTCGGCCGCGGGTTTGAGAAACATGGCGTCAATTAAGGAAGTTGCAGTCATACAAATGTATATACCCCCTGACCATCTCACAAATCCTCTCCTCCATTACCTGGCATTTTTAAATCTTAAATTTTTTAAATCTCCTACTCTTCGTTCTTCTTCTTCCTCCATAACTTCCGGAGCCAACACGCTCCTGACTCTCTACCGCCCCCACGAATTCCTCTGGTATTGCTCCGTTTCGCCCGGAGCTCACCGGATTGCTAAGCTCTTGACCTACGGACAAACTGACGGATGAAACGCCCCCCGGAACCGGGTGAAAGCGTCCGTTTCCGTAGTTAACGTAGGGCATAAATGGGCCTTAAGTTGTGGGGAAAATACAGCAGTGACATCATGTCATTTTCTTTGAAAATTTAGCCATTTATTATTTAAATATTTGTTGTACATTATTCTCTGTTATATACTTTATGTTACCAAGCTGTCTTGTGCTAATTTTTTTTATCGTTAATATAAGTTTTATGGATGTTTTTAGGTTTGCGTTTTTGGCGCGATTTATCCATGCGTTAGGTTAGCCCATAGCATCAGGTTGCTGGTTTGCACTTCCTGGCGGTGTTTAACATTCTATGTGTATATGTTTAGGAGCAGAGGTGTAGGGAGAGATGTAAGGCTAACAACCTCTGTTGATGTCTTCTGCACGTATGTGTTTTTCATTTTTGGGTTATGAATTTTGTTTCTGTTTTGTTACTTCACCCCACGATCTTGTGTTAATCTCGCCACGAGGTGGCAATGTTTTCTTCTCGTGTATTATTTTTTGTTCTATAAAATGTTCTTCTGTAAAATAAAATTTAAAGCTCTGACAGTCCCGTTGTGTTTTGCTGAGGGAGCAGAGGTGTAGGGAGAGACATAAGGCTAACAACCTCTGTTGATGTCTTCTGCAGAAAATTAAATACAGAAAAGCAACGTCTTGAGTCCTCATCCTACATGCCCAAATACACACCCGTTACATGAGCTTGTATGCAGCTTTATGAAGAAGCAAAAGTTACTAATCAACTTATTTTACAAGATAATAATAATAATAATAATAAAGCAATAGTTTTTAAACATTTTTATAATTAACATGAATTATCTTGTTGGAACAGCAGACCAGCACAAGCTGTGACCTTTTAGGACACAAAATACACCCTTTCAGAACAGAAGGAGCTAAATGGAGTTAGCTTTCCTGCCTTTATGCATTTGACGTGGATGAAGAGAGAGCTTCACCAATAAAGCTGTAACAACAAACATGACCATTTGTGGTGCTCATTGTACACAAAAGAATTATGTTTATTCAGATTTGATGGTGTTTTAGATGGAATACAGCAGCTGGTGGAATTGTGTGAGATAGATAACATAGTTCACTTTGTGCAGCCGCTTTCACTATATATTTCCATCAGCATCAGGCTGTCAGGAAACCATTGTCCAAGAGATTAACAATGACAGAGCACGGAGATACATCCTGACGGAGAAGTGAACAGTGTAATGTAAGTATTCTTTTCTAATTCAATTGTTCATCTTTAATTTCTCTCTTGATTTACCCTCCATTTCCTGCACCAATATCAGCAGGCACTTTATAACATAATTCATTTTACATGTAATTATGGATAACCGTAAACGATCCTTTTACAAAAATAAATAAATTGACCTGTATTTCACATGAAAAAAAAAAAAAAAAAACACTGTTCAAAGATATAAGCAAGGCTTTGACTGTTTATTTAATGTGTTAGGGCTAAAACCGATGGGAGTGTTAAATTCAGGTCCGAGCATTTAGTTTGTGATGCAGCAGTCGAAGAGTTGTGGTTGTGCTCTGGTTTTTAAGGTTTGAATGGGAAACCTTAAACAAAAAGCAAGCTTTGCCAAGGGCTATGTGGCTATGTGATTCAGCTTTGGAGGGTTTGAGGTATGGTTTCCCCGTTCTGAATCTATTAAAGGCATGTTTAATTTTTTCTAATTTCAGCATCCACCTCCTGACAGAAATCGATCAATGCCAAATATTTTTAACGGTGTCCTTATTCCTCGAGGAGAGAGGAGGCTTGCCAGAGAAGCTATAAGCGAGGATACACTGGTGTATACTTTGACATTTTTTTTTGTGTGTATGTGATGTCTGCTGGGTGACACACTAATTATATGTTGTGAATGTAATTAAAAGTAAATATCTGCTTTGGCACAAACAGACTAAATGCCGATTAGACAGAATTAATTTAATTAAAGCACTAGTTTGCAACAACATAACGGAAGGACATCTCAAATCTACATCAATTTCCATCAATGTATTTAAACATGTTTTTTCACAGCTCCACAGACTCAACTCCACTCTTTCTATGTATATATATAATGTATATATTTATGTGTGTGTGTACATATATATAAATATATATATACAAACTTTTAAATGTTTTCTACGTTCTACAAAGTGCTTTATAGGTGTTTTTCATGAACAAGTGCAGACACTCCATCCATACCTGCTTCATCCCATTCACCCAATTAAGGGTTGTGGGGATCTCTGCTGTCATTCCATCCATGAGGGTTTGCAGACATAAATCATCTCAAACCATCTCCCAAATGTCATCTCAAGGCACTTAAATAATATAGTCCAATTCAAGTCAATTCATTGCAATCATAATTCATTTCAAAATAACCCAATTCATATAGACATATAGAGCCCGTTCAAAAACAATTTCCGAGCTAAGGAAACCAACAGATTGCACCGAAACTTGTCTTGAGTCCAATCTCCCGTCCTAAGCATACCTGAGGTGACTGGAAAGGAGCGACTCCCTTTAAACAGGAAGAAACCTCTGGCAGAACCAGACTCAGGAAGGGTGGCCATCCGCCTCGACCAGCTGGGATTTGAGAAGACAGAAAAGAGGGGAAAAAACACTGTAACACCATTCAAATGATACCTGTTGGAACAGGGAAAAATGAGTTAATGACCACAAGAATGTCACATGTACATAATATAATTTGAGAAATTAAACGGGGGGGGGGGAAAGTGAGGACAGATGAGGCCCCCCAGCAGTCTAGGCCTATAGCAGCTTCACTGTGGGATATTTCAGGATCACCTGAACGATCCCTAACTATAAGCTTTATCAAAAAGGAAAGTTTTAAACCTAGTCTTAAAAGTGGAAAGGGTGTCTGCTTCCCGGACCATTCGGCAGGAAGTACTAGAAATTGTATAGCAGAACTATGTTGTGATATAGAAACACCTCTATTAGATGGAAGTGGTTTAGCTCTGTCAGCTAACTGTGTAATCTTCATTTGAATTTTGGACGAATAAAATAGCGAAACTATTTGCACAGTATTCCACCTTGGGTGTCTTCGCTGTAATTCAGCCGCTCAGAGGCTGCCTTGTCACACCTCTAATGGTGCGGTTATTTGCTAAAACCCATGCTAATAAGCCTATTCTTAAAAGTGGAAAGGGTGTCTGCTTCCCAGGCATTTACTGGCAGCTTATTCCACAAGAGAGGGGCCTGATAACTGAAGGCTCTGCCTCCCATTCTACTTTTAGAAACCCTGGGAACCTCAAGTAGACCTGCCGTTTGGGAGCGAAGTGCTCTGTTAGGAAAATATCTTATAATGAGATCTTTAAGATATGATGGAGCTCCGTCATTAAGAGCTTTATATGTGAGCAGAAGAATCTTAAATTCTATTCTGACTTTAACAGGGAGCCAATGAAGAGAAGCTAAAACTGGAGAAATATGATCTCTCCTGTTAGTTCTCGTAAGAACTCTGGCTGCAGCATTTTGGATCAGCTGAAGGCTTTTCAGAGAATATGTGGGACAGCCCAATAATAAAGAATTACAGTAGTCCAATCTTGAAGTAACAAATGCATGGACTAGTTTTCCTGCATCACTCTGAGACAGGATGTTCCTGATTTGAACAATATTATGAAGGTGAAAGATGGCAGTCCTAGAAACCTGTTTTATATGTGACTCAAATGATAAATTCTAGTCAAAAACAACACCAAGGATCCTCACTGTAGTACTAGAAGCCAAGGAAATACCATCTTGAGAAACTGTTGTAGTGGATTTTATTTTTATCAAGGTGGATAAGAAGTTACTCAATAACAAGAGAAAATCTAGATTTTTGTCTTTCCTTAAGTTTTATTCAAAGGCACATAGCGTTTGAACAGTCTCCTGTCTGGGCTCTGCCAGACAGTGAGCGAAAAGGCGAAATACACATATCCCTTTTATACCCCAATCAGGTGGGGGCTATCTTTAAAGAACAAAAGAGCCCCCCTTGCTCTGTGCTCTGTTCTAATTCTGAGATAACACAGTTTGCGAGGTAGCCTCTTTACGACCCCCTGAACTAACCTCCCCACCAAATGTCAACCAAAAGGATCACAGTATGAGTTGGGGTCATCAGGAAGTCAACAGACTTCTAAAACCAGATGGGGAAATAAGGATTTTTCCATCTCATTCCTTTCTTCTGATTACAAGATAATCACAAAACAAAAATAAAATTCTACAAAACCATCGTCCTAAACCATAAAGATTAAAATGAAAACTAAAAAAAATATATCAAATACATGTGTTGTTTTCCCAGATCTAATATCCTTCAGATTACTAACAAAATAAAGCTGAAACAATGAGTAGAATAGTAATGTTAAAGGATATTCCTAACTTCATATATACCACAAAAATGCTAAATTATTATATATATTAGTCTTGACTCCTAAAACAGTTTAGAGTCATTACATCATCATTAGCGTCTTCATACAATATAAAACCCATCCTCATCCATGCAGTCTGTTATCTCAAATGCAGAATCATCACAAACTACAAACATCAGAAATCAAGTTTACATCCGTATCAACTTTCAGCATGGAAACATTAATCAGTCTCATTACCATAGCTTTAACCATTGGAATAATGCAACACGAAAGAAACATCAAAATCAAAAAGAAAAAGAAAATAATCACTCCAATCCTCATTAACCAGGAGGTCCAACCTCCAGTAATAAACCAAGACCAAGGATCCCAGAGGAACCCATATTTTCTTTCTGTTGAGTTGTCAGCAACTCCTGTAATCTACCATGGATGTCAGTCATGTTATTAGACACATCAGGAACAAAAGTACAACATTGTTCCCCTATTAAATGACAGACACCTCCCTTCTCAGCTAATAAGAAGTCTAAAGCCATTCTATTTTGCAGACTCATAGTTCTTATAGACCTTCTTCAGTTACAGCAGTAAGATTTTCTAACTGACAAATCATTAATCCTATGGGCAGCATTAGCAACACCATAACTAGGAATGAGTGTACCCAAAATCCCTTTCCAGTGTGGAATCCTAGATCTCTTCGTCCGTTTAAGCATTGTCTTCCTTTCTAATAATGGGGTGATTGAATCATAAGTAGTGACAGTAGGTAGTAAATGAGCTAAATAACATACTCCAGACCAGTCAGCAGGCAGATACAAATATGATCTATTTCCACACATCCAAACCATGTTCTTAGGACACGAGTACCCATCTCTAGTAGGAAAAGTAATGGAGACTGTGGTTAATTTACCTGCATAACCATACAATTTATTTCCATCCGGTAAAGCTGTAAGATTAAGAGTTAACAAATAGGGAACTGAGAATGAAGATCCTGAAATGGTATAAGGATTAGTTCTGATAGAGCATGGCCTGGATTTATTTCTGTTGATTAAGGCACATGAAGCAGGTATAATAGTTTTACAACCTTCTGTCTTTCCCAAAAAATAAGGTGTGGTTTCTTCCTTTGCTATACAAATATCTGGATCTCTACCACCCCGAAATCTATATAGAGTTCCAGTTATCACGCATGTTGAATTAGTCTCAATAGAGAATCTACTAACATTTCTTTTTTTTGCATTACAGTATAATTCCTCACCCAAGGAAAAATTACCTCCACCTGCGGGTTCTGTTGACGGTCTGGAAAGAAAGTAGCTAGAGTATAAGCAGAAACAATAGGAACAGGTACCAACACTGGTTGATCATTAATAGCATGTGGAGTCAAACAACAAACATAGCAACTGTCATTCCTTATTTTTCTTGCCGTTTGACGCATCAGCTGCCACCAGATGTTATCAGCATGATCATGGTTGTCAGGGAAGTGATGAATCTCTCTTCAAATCAGCTGATGAGTATTATTGGGATAATTACTCAGATTAATCACAAACTGTCTTTGCTGTACCTTTTCCCAAATAAAAACAGGGGTGATCAGAATACTCGCAATACCAATCAGCAGTATCGGAACGGACCATCCTCCTTACAACTGCATTGTAATCTCGTAGTGGGATGTCCTTTCTTCTTGTAATAAAACAGAAGAAACACTACCATAAAACAATATGATAATAAAAAAAAATTGTGGCTTCTGCGCTTCAAGCTGCCCTGTTACCAGTCTGGTACAGGTGGGCGGTCGTTGGAAGCCCCTCTTGGTAGGGGGTTCAGCAGGATCCTTTTCAGATAGTGTGGTGAACCTTTTGCAGTGTGTTGAATGAACCCAGGTGTCTCTTCCCTGGACCTTCACGGCAGTGTGAGTGACCAGCAGAATCTGGAACGGACCTCTCCACCGTTTGTCTCTCCAGTGACGTCTCCTGGTGTCTTTGATCAGCACCCACTGTCCTGGCTGAAACTGGTGCAGAGGTTTATCAGCCACTGGGGGTAGGGCAGCTTTCACTGTCTGATGAGAGAGAGAAAGAGAGAGAGAGAACGTGACAGAACCTTACAATATTCCAACATGGAATATTCAAAATGAGCAGTTGTTAGCATGCTTAAGTTAGTATTGGGTCCTCCTCCTGTGTTTGTGGGCCTCCCAAAAAGGATTTTGAAAGGACTCAAATTAGCTCAGAATCTATTTCTCATCCGCATATACATGAGAAACAAAGTTATTTTTACTCGGGTTACTCTTTTTTAATTTTTTTTCCTAATCTTCATCGGGTCCCGGGGTATTTTTATACCAAAGAGTAACATGCAAGGCTTCTGCTGACATATAGTCTTGTAATCTGGAAACTACATTCTTTCCTTCAGTTAAAAAGGCTGTGGCTGTACCAGCTGGATCTTTCTCTAGCAGATTTAATTTGTAACAATAAAGGGGTGACCCAGCTCCTTTGAGAACAAATAAGTCTCCTGCCTTAATTTCCTTTTTCCTTTTCACAACAATCTGTCCACCATAATCTCCATCATCATCACTTTCTTCCTCCACTTGCATTCTCCGTACACAAACACAAATCATCTTCCTTTCTGTGAAACATCACTTTGGTTTTGGTGCGGTCTGACTTTTTCTTTCCTGCGTTTACTTTCTCTAGTTCCTACTTTCTTTTCTGCTTAAATCAACCAGAATTTCACATCCTCTATGCCTTCCTTCTCTTCCTCGTTATATCCCTGATAATATATCATTTCATTTGAATTTTTAATCAATAGTTCACATTGCCAAATTAATTTAATTAATCTCATAGAACCATAAAAGCTCCTACTAAAGTTAACATAACCAATATCAATGTTTTTAACCATGTTCAGCATCCCTCCTTTGGACGCATGATCTAATCTGTGCGTCCATTTAGCAAAAAAAAATGTTTAGGCAGGCATGGCCTACCATCAGAAAAATGCCAGCCAGAACTGCTGTCAAAAGTACAGCCAGCTTTTCGCCATTTTTCTTTTTCCCGTGGGGTAGCAAATGATTGCAGTTCAGGGACCGTAACAGCACGTGGATCAGTCAGAGAAAGGAAAGTTTCATTCAGAGGTCTCAGAGTGGCAACTTTAGCTGCTGAATCTGCTGCCGTATTCAAAATAGGTTTTCCATGCGATTTTAAAAAGGAGTGATGTTTTCCACAAAGCTCCGAAATCGTGGATCACCTCAAAAGCATATCTGGAATCTGTATAAATAAATAGTCAGTTTTTCTTTCCGCTAACTTGCAAGCCTCAGTTAAAGCAATTAATTCAAACCCACAGCAGAATGAGAGGAGGAGCCATTAACATACAGGACAAGACCAGGGTTAGACAAAGGGGTGACCCGTTATCAGGAGGGGGGAACAAACAGCTGCGCAGTCATGACTTTTTACCATCCTCCTCAGAAGTGTGGCTGGATTTAAAGTAGTACAGCGTTTAACTATAATGTTAGGCATGTCCAATAATATTAAGGAATATCTAAGCCACCTCGCTGCTGATAAATGAGACGTCTTTTGTTCCAGGAGGATGATAGAAACAGAATGTGGAACAAAAACCGTCAGTGGATTATATCCAACAATGTCACGTGACGCTAACACTGCTTTCTCAGCTGCAGCAATAGCGCGCAAACAACCAGGTAGGCCCGCTGCGACTGCATCAAGCTTACTGGAATAATAAGCCACAGGTCGCAATTTATCACCATGGGATTGCAACAACACAGATGACATGAAACCAGCCTTTTCATCCACCATTTGGATAAATTGTTTCTCAGAATTTGGTAAGGCCAATGCAGGCGCAGAGGACAAGGCTGTATTAGAATCAATGAAGGCCAGTTCTGCCTCAGCAGTCCACTGAATTTTGTCTGCTGCTGCCAAGCCCCGCCCATATATTAATGGCGCTTCCAGCTCAGAGTAATTTGCAATGTGAACTCTGCAATAACCTGTCATACCCAAGAATGACATCATTTGTTTCTTTGTGAGAGGTTTTGGGATGTTCAGAACTGTGTCAATGCGCTGAGAGGACAGTTTTCTGCTCATGAGAGAACATGACCAAGAAACGTCAATTCTTCCTGCACAAATTGCGTTTTAGATTTAGAAATTTTGTGACCTTTTCCTTTGAAAGATGTTGAAGGAGTTTCAACATGTCTGTCCTACATTGATCCGCAGATCCTGCTGAAAGTAATAAATCATCAACGTATTGGATAAGGACAGTTCCAGGAGTCAGAGTCAAATCAGCCAGAGATTCTTTCAATGCTGTGTTAAAAATAGTTGGACTTTCAGTGTATCCCTGACAAAGACGGGTAAAACAATAATAACAACTGGTTCACAATCTTTAATAAGGCCAACATCGTATTTATGAGCTGTCCACAATGAAATAGGCAGCTTTGCGAGATCTGCATCCGCAGAAGAAGCAGTAGCCAACAATAGATGTGAATGTGAAATCAGCTGCACTGTACGATTACAGGCAACAACAGTGGGACAATACCTTTTAAAAGCATTTTGAGAAAGAGACACAAACACATCTGTCTCCCTCCAATCTGTGGCGAGGAGACAGCTCTTAACAAATATCCCCACATCCTTCCATTCCATATTGTTAGCCTTAGCCAACACAGACAGAAAACACATACAGCTCGGTATGGCACCGAGCCAAAAGCTTGAAATAAATTCAGCTGTTCAGAAGTCAAAGTTACAGATAAAGCTGCTGTATGATCATTCCAGTACATGTCAGAGAGATGCACTCTCTCATCTGTAATTTTACACCAACTGTCCTCATATTCAAAATCAGGTCCATCAGACACATATGAAGTACAATGCAAATCATCTGCAGCCATTATATCACTGTCAGGTGTCACAGCATTTACTGCTAATGTGACAAAATGCTGGGATGCAGGCCCAGAGGGAAGCTTCCACTCATATGCACACAAAAATTCCAATATTCTGCAGTGTAGTCAAAGTCATCCTGGGTCTGAACTGTCAGTCCATCAGAAGTCAAAGTAATAGCTATATTTAATCTGCACATCAAATCTTTACCCATCAAATTTAAAGGACACAAAGGAAACACCAAAAAAGAATATTTAAATTCCACGCCCTGGCGAGTGGAACATTTTAAGGAAACCGGGAAGCCTTCTCTAACCGTTTCACCTGAAGCAGAGACAGAATGACCATGGCGACCACTAAGTTTTGGCTTCTCGTTGATACATTTAGCTGATAAAACAGAGTGAGTTGCTCCTGAATCAACAACAAAATAAATTTCTTCACCCATCACCATCATAAAAAAAACATAGGCATTATTTTAAAAGCAGGGGTCTGTGTATGAAGATACGTGCCTGATAAAACCTTCTAAGTGTATGATGGCCTCTGTAAGCAACCTATGTGAATCAGAATCATCATGCAATCGTGTGTGTGTGAGTCTGTGTGAAATCTCACACCCCTTGAGAGGTCCCTCCTCAATGCGAGTGGCAGCCGGATCCAGGGTCCCGTCCTCCACCCGTCAGTAGCCGTTGTCAGGTTGCTGCAATTTCTCTGGACATTCATTCTTCCAGTGTCCAAACTGTCCACAATTATGGCAAGCATCGGAGCGGGACCACTGTCCTCTTCCCCGACCTCTGCCTCGCCATCCTCGAGAACCACATTGATTGGTGGCAAAATACAAAGTCAAGGCAGCATTATGCAACTCAGTCTCTCTTTTATCTACTTTCTTCTTGTTGTTGTTGTTGATAACGTCATCGCTGTGTAAAGCATGTCTTCTCAGTTCCTCAAACCGTACTCCATGTCTCCATCCATCATAAAGGGTCTTGGTTTGCGCAGCGATCTCAACGAGAAGTCCTTCCATGATGTACCCACACAGCATTTTCTCCCAGGGGCCCAAAACAGTAAAGTCAGCGGGGCATTCTAAACCCGAGTGTTTATTGAACGCTTCTTCCATGCAATGAAGAAAATCAGAGACAGTGTCATCAGGACGTTGTTTCACTTGTTGTAAAACGGCACAATCACTCCTCTGTGGAAACTTTGTGATCAAATCAGCATACAGATGTTCCATGGCAGCATACCATGGGCCATTTCGATGATTTAAATCGCCATCTTCACCACAGGCTGATGTGCGGATTGATCCGCGGGCTGACTTTCAGGCTGACGCACGGGCTGTGGAGGGGGACGGGAGTCTAGATCCGGGTCAGCCATCTGGAGGGCCTGCAAATCCATCTGTAATGGAGCATAAGGACAAGAGGGTGAAGCATCACTAGGTCTATATGGAGGTGGAAATTTGGGACTATCAACAGAATGACCAGCATTGTCTGTTACCCACGTCCCCAGACAAATCTTTCCCCCCTGCCATTTGTTTCAGTTCCGACTTTTTATTTTATTTTCATTATTATTATTTTTTACGTACGGCTTCCGTAATCCATTCATTCCAACACTTTACCCATATTTCTCTCTGATCTAAATCTTGTTTTTAATTTTATTCTTATTTTTATTTTTTTATTTTTTTTTCCAATCTTCATCCATCAACTCTTTTACTTTATTTAACTGGTTCACACTGAAATTTCCATCCTGTGGAAAACCAAACTTATTTTCCCAAATTAAAGCACATTTAACACAATCATCTCCACCTTTTTTCTTCCATCATTTTATAAATTACAGAGTCTGGAGACACCCCTGATGCCTTGAGGTTCCGGAACCATTTTTTTCCCTTTTACAGCAACGCGTCCGTCGTCTGGCTTCCTCCTTTATTAGGTGTAGGAAGTACAAAAACCACCCGCAAAACCCTTTGTTTCGCTATGTCCTATTGTTACCAATCAGGACCCTCCCTGTATTCCTTACAGGGTAACTGGCCATCCAGCCGGTGTCCTCCTCTCTCACTCCGCAGTCGATAAATTAATTTGGAGATGATGGTTGTAGCAGTCACAGTGCCGTGTGGATTAAGAGTTTTTCAAACTTTGACAAAACCAACATTCCTGTGGGGGATGTTTACGTATGTGGATATAAACCAGATCTTCATTTTCTTTCCACATAGGAAAAAGAGACAGAAACTGCCTAATTTACAACACCCTTAAGAGCTTTTGGGGAGTCGAACTCCAACAGACACTTGCCATTAAAATTGGAAAACTCGAATGAACAAAGAACTCACTCTTGGAAAAGTGGGACACTTACTATCTTATCTAGACCATAACTCGAAAGTTGACACTTTAACACCCCTCTTCACCATCAGACCGACCAGATGGCTATACATACGAACTGAGAAGACTTCACTAAAGACTCACTTTTAGTCGAATCTTAAAACTATATTAAATGTGTTTGATAACCGTGTACAATTTCTTTCAGGTTTCCCGCTTGATCACAAGACGCATATAGAGACAATTTGTACGATTCTGGCTTAAATATTGACAAAGAACTGATTTTGGTGGAAAATGCCCAACCTGCCTGATGGAACCACATTGCCCCCTAGTGGTCTGCAGTGTTGATTAGTTGAGAGGACTCAGTAAAATGGACAATATATGCAACTAGTAACTTCTAACGATGTCCCTTCGGTATCTATTTGGTATTTGTTTAGTGTCCCCATTGTTAACACAGAAATTTGCATCGTGTAATTCACTATTCATTTGTCACGATTTCATAGATATTCATCTGAATTTTGAAAGTCATAATTGTCTTTATCATGTGTGTTATTTTGATGTCTTTATATTACAAGTCTATGTTATATCTTTAATCTGCATATCTTAACAAGATGTGGTGTTTTCAGAATCACCGAGACAAATGTTCTGAGATGGGAGTAATGGAGAAATAAGAGTTTTCTTTGTCTCATCCAGAAATCCCCCTAGCACAGATCACCTTACAGAGACATGCACACAGTTCAAGCATGTCATTGGCTGAAAAAGTAGTGTAAGCCCCGCCTCCGAGAGTCAAAACCCGGAACAGCGGAAAACACAGGCTCTCTTGCTTTTCTTGCCCTCTGGCGCTCGTGTTCTCTGGCTCGCTTCAGGCGCCTGCGCTTGCCCTCTGGTGCTCTGGATCTTGTTCCAGAAGGGTTCCAACCCAGAGTTTCAGAAGGAAATTTGAGCAGAAAACAGCTGCTCATAGACTTTTAGAAATGGTTTAAGCAGAAGAGAAGAGCTCGCCGGAGTTTGGGAGTTTTCCATAATCTCAGGAGAGAGCGGAAGGACGTGTGGATAACGATGCAGCGGACGACCGGAGGAGACCCTCCAGAACCCAGTGAGACCCCGGAGACGAGAAAGAAAGATCCGAACAAAGAAACAGATTGAAATACTCTGAAGATGCACGTTTTACGTGTTTGTGTTCGTCCCTCGCCACCCACGTCTTTCTACGTCGCACGTCCTAACCTCCGCTGTTCCACGCCATCATCACCTTTTCCTACCAAGAAAGCCAACTCCAAGCAACCTTTTATTAATCTTCTGTGAACTTAAGTTCACTTCATCAGAGAAAGCAGCAACGGACCAACTCTGACACAACGATGGATTTGATCATCCCACAGTAAAGCCCTCGACATCATCGTCCCCGTTTCCCGGTGAAAGAAGCAACTGAGAAGTCCGCTAAAGTCAGCCACCACAGCCAGGAAGGCCCAGAGAGCGGAAGAGAAATCCCCTCGGACCCGCGTGGCCGCTACCATTGGTCCGAAACGACTGAACAGAACTTCAGCACAGTAAGACCGACCCGTTTTCACCTTAAAGTGGGTTTGATGGATGTCTCGAGGCTTTCACAGAATGATAAATTAATCCGAAATGTCAGTACAGTATTTAGATTCAAATAGTCAGCCAACCCAAACTATTTGAATAAATCCAGTATTTTCCCATTCCCCATATTTTATTTTATATTCACTAAGTGTTTTATATAATCACCCATATTCAATGCATCTCCTGTTTGTTTAAAGGTTCATGTCTAAGATCATATCATTGTAATAAACAGCTCATATATCTATATATATGTTATAATCACAGATTGTGTCGTATGCTTTCTTTACGTAATGTCTGTCCAACCAAACGAGAACTTCACGAAAGTAGCGAGATATGAGACTGAATATTAATTGAATATTAATTTAACACCAGGATCGTAAGATTTCGAACAGTTTTCCGACCTGACTGTGACTTAAAATTAAGTCAAAACCTAGGTTGGTGGTGCCCCCTAAATTCGAGGTAAGGTTTATTTGAGACTGTAAGAACATCTCATAAATCCTTATATTTAATAGGTATATAAATACCCGGTAACGCTACATATTTTTGGTGCGCCGTGCGAGGCGTTTTACGGTAGACTGACTTACGTGAAGGAAAGCATAAACATGATATTGGCTGGTTCATTATCTGTGTGTGAGCAATGCAAGCAGTGGCTGTGTCTGTCTTTATAAACTTAGAATGACTAAAAGCACTTTATCAGAGTAATCGTGGACGCATGATAACTCTCCAAATCCGTGGGTGCGCAATATTAATTGCACACCGCAGAAGAGCAGCCAGCCGTCGCTGTCTGTCCCAGAATAAAGATTGCATGCACAGCGCAAGAACGCTGAATTTAAAGGCCTGGCCGTAGTTGCGAGTTTCCAACACGGTTGATTTTATTTTTATGAGTATCACAAATTCAGCCGCGAGTCCCGGTGAATTTAGTCAACTCAGAGCCTCCTCAAACACAGGAGTTTGATCTGCTGTAATCTTGCAGCCGGACATGAAAAAAGCATCAAGGTGCTATATTGAAACCCCATGAAGTGGGGGAGCGACTTTAAACGTTGTTCAACGGAGCGTTGTGACGCCTAAAATAAAGTAATACAGATTACTTATTGAAAGTTAAAGCTGCTGAGCTTAACTGAATGAGTCAGAGCCGTCGCTCCTGATAAAATAAATGAATAAAATACACACGGTCACAAAACGTGATCGCATGAATGACTTAAACAGTCAATTGTTTTTGTATTATTAAATAAACGACCGGAACGCCGTGTCTGTTGAACCCAGTTGAAAGAAAAAACTGAGGGTGTGTTTATTTTTAAAATGCTTACAAGCCCTAACTAAAATAATATACGGCAGTAGTGGACAGACCAATTTTACTGCAGAAAAATTGAGTTGGTGACTCTATGTGTTGTTATTATCAAAGTTGGTGACTTTTAGAAGAATTCTGAACTGAGAACGCCGTGTCTCAAGCATTGTGAGTTTTGCAAAGCTGTGTTTAAAAGTTTGTGAACAAACTGCAACATCGCTTGTGCACTGTCCGTGAGAGACGTTTAACCCCTCACTCCCCAGGGAAAATGAGGCGAATTTACTGAATCCTGGAAGGACTATTGGTAGGCGGTGCTAGAAATCGTCACCAGTGACGCAACTCCTTACTCCCTTCTCTCAAACCCGCCCACTTGAAGCTTTTGACATGTGAGCCGCTTCGGATCACAGCAGTAAATAGGATCACAAAGAAAGCTGATCATTTTGCTTGGTACTAACGAATACCAGCTTTATTTGAATATTCTTTAATGCATTTGAATCAATTGTTTGACATAAACAATACCAACTTTGTTATTTGGAAACATTAATTGAAGCTAATTTATCTCAAATTTGTGTCTTTCACCAAATCAGATTACCTTAACAGGAACTGATTATAAGACACTAAGGCTTAAAGAAAACAACAGCCAAGAGCTTGTATGTTCCCTTTTGTGTTAGCATTAATGTTTTCCATCTTTTTACCATAACGGTTAATGATAAGCTTCTAAATTAAATGCATTTCTTCCAGTTTTGAGTAAAATAACACAGTCGTGTTTATTTTAACATCCTTCCTTATTTGTTTCTCAAGTAAACAAATTCAAAAGGAAGAAATTAATTTCAGGAGAACAATCCTTATTCCCAACTACCTTCATATTAACCCAACTATTTTCCCTGGTTCCAAACTCAAACTTATTTTCAGAAAGAACCCTTTCTGAGACAAGTGAAAAACCAAGATGATGGACTTAACAAAACAGTTGATACTGGGTTATGCCTTAAAGAAAAGATGCATTAAAACACCTGAAACAGAGCCAATCAGTTTAAAGCCATCGGCTGAGACAAAAGCTAAAAAGCCCAAAGAAGAATCTCTGACCAAAATGTTAAGTAGTCTAGCTGTGGTGTTCGTTAAACATGCACACCAAGTGATGGAACAAGCCGGTGACAAACTTAAAACTCGGTCACAGAAAAAGCCACAGTTTCAGGAGGAAACCAAATTCCTCCAACACCAACTTAAAGCCACTGAGAGGGCATCCAGCCAAGCTAATGCCCAAGTAACAGAGTTAACAACACAGGTTGAGAACTCAAACCAACAAATTATTCAACTCAATGAAAACAACAAAAAGCTTGAACAGCTACTTCAAAACTGCCAACAAGAGTTGATTTCAACCCAAGTCCAACTGAAGAAGGTGGACCAAGCACAAAAACAGTCCCAGCAATCTCTACACGTGGTTCTGCAGAAAGTGCAGGATTTAACAGCCAAAGTGCCAACTGATGACAAGCATCTTAATGTTGAGCAGGAACAAATGCAGCTGTTGACAGAACAGCTAAGCAAAGCTAAGGATGAGCAAAACGCCACTCATCCACAGCAGGAACACCTATCAGATAAACCAGAAGGTGTTGAGATAGACCTACGTCAGTCTTTGGAGACTGGACATGAACAGGAAACACATGGTTTCCCCCAGGAAGACAGAGGGAACCCTTTTCCTGAAGTGAAAACAGCCTACAAGAGCTCAATTGTCTCACCCCCGTCTTCAACGACAACAAATTCTTTCAGATCTGAAAAGATTGTTTATGATCCAGGTAAACCGGATCAATCATTTCCCTCTCTAAAACCTCAAGTTCCACAAGCTCCTTCTGACGAAGAGCTTGACAAAATTGCTCGCCATGTGCCCAGATTCGAACCGACTCTTGGGACGCCACATGACACCCGAGCATATTTGGACGACATTGATTTCTTCCTGCGAAGGTTTCCAAACGCATCAGTTAACAACAAATTCTACTTGATTAAGGTTACATCTAGCCGCGAAGTCAGTAGATTCATTGAACGTCAACCCGATTACATCCGGAACGACTATACACTCCTCTGCCAAACACTCGAACGCGAGTTTTCAGACGAGCTGACCCCATCTGGCTTAACCGCTGCCATGATGGTTAAACAGGGACGGAATGAGCTGCCTCAGCAGTATTATTACCGCCTCCTCAAAGCTTATTTTGGTTTCAGCAACAAGGTAGGAATGGAAGAAGACACGAGTTTCAAAACTCTTTTCCTTCAAAACCTCCATCCAACTACCAGCTATCACTTAGGAGTTATAGCTAACCCTCACACTGCTACCATTCAGCAGCTACGTGAATGGGCCAGTCTAGGTTTCCAAAAACATAGACAAGCTAAACAGCCAGAACCCATCACCACACAGACCCAGAACCCTGGTTCTTGGTCCCCAGAGTTAGAAGTGGGACAAAGTGGCAGACCTCCAGCAGAGGTCCCCCACTGGCCACATTCTCAACGGCCTAAGAAAGGCTCCAAACACAACTATTCCAAATCCTCATGGCCCAGCCATGAACCAACTCACTGCCACAGTGAAAACCACAGTGTTCATTCAAACCCGCAAAAAGACATGTCTTTTCAAAATCGACATGACCAGCAATCCGCTCGAAACCGCAACCGCAATTATAGACTTCGGTCTCGCTATAAACCATCACACACTGCATGGTCACAACCATCACCAGATCAGAAAACAACTGAGATGAGCAGAGTCATCGACAAGGACCACATCAAATCTCAGCAATGGTCTAGTGAAATAAGTGCCATCAGTCAAGATGATATTGATAGCCTGAAAAGTGTGCTACTAAAAGAAAAGAAAAAGTTCAGAACCCTGTAATGGCCAACCGTGCTAACAGAGACTTAGAAATGCTAGCCTGTTCCTGGAGGTAGGACCATACACTCCAACAAACATTCTAGTAACCCCGAATACCAAACCTTTAACCATAGCTAACTCTTAAAGGAAGCAAAGAAGCTTACCCTCAAAATATCACTTACCCAACCACGATAAAACTACTCCGTAGTATCATGATGTTTCAAGATTGAATCCAGGACACCTCAGTGTTCAAAACTTCAATTTTCAAGTCTATCATCATCTGGTGACACACTCAACTTACCTTATTTCACCCATGTGACATCTACAAATGGGGGAAACTGGTCTACAACTGAATTAAAAGCCAAATTAGCAGTGAAACACTGACAACAGCTTTCACCATGGATCCTTTTAGTTAGAATATCACTCGTTGCTACTGTACAGTGAAGCCCTGTCCAGGACCGCCGCCGCGACAAATATGTTACACATTACTGTTCGTATAAAGTCCTGCGAATATTGCTCACACTCAGGTAGTAAACGTTCTCATTTCCTAACTATTAAGAAATACCACATCCTAGATCATGACTCTAACATGAGTAAAATTCTCCCCTAACATTGATTTTTTTCCAAAAGAAATCTGCATGCTTTTACTAGGATTTTCCATTTGAAATTATATAGGCTTAGAAACCTTTACTTATGAACATTATCTTTAGCTATTAGACATTTACTACGTAGGTTAAGTAAGCTTAACAAAATTACGTTTATAGCCATTGTTGTGTCAGAATTGTATTAGGCTGTCTCGAGACACCCACCATAACCCTCTTGAGAGTCCTAGCAACCACCAGACTCGGACACACTGGACTTCTTCACCTGCGATTCGGATCAGCCACGAGTTCAGATCCGATTCGAATGGGGGAATGTAGCAGTCACAGTGCCGTGTGGATTAAGAGTTTTTCAAACTTTGACAAAACCAACATTCCTGTGGGGGATGTTTACGTATGTGGATATAAACCAGATCTTCATTTTCTTTCCACATAGGAAAAAGAGACAGAAACTGCCTAATTTACAACACCCTTAAGAGCTTTTGGGGAGTCGAACTCCAACAGACACTTGCCATTAAAATTGGAAAACTCGAATGAACAAAGAACTCACTCTTGGAAAAGTGGGACACTTACTATCTTATCTAGACCATAACTCGAAAGTTGACACTTTAACACCCCTCTTCACCATCAGACCGACCAGATGGCTATACATACGAACTGAGAAGACTTCACTAAAGACTCACTTTTAGTCGAATCTTAAAACTATATTAAATGTGTTTGATAACCGTGTACAATTTCTTTCAGGTTTCCCGCTTGATCACAAGACGCATATAGAGACAATTTGTACGATTCTGGCTTAAATATTGACAAAGAACTGATTTTGGTGGAAAATGCCCAACCTGCCTGATGGAACCACATTGCCCCCTAGTGGTCTGCAGTGTTGATTAGTTGAGAGGACTCAGTAAAATGGACAATATATGCAACTAGTAACTTCTAACGATGTCCCTTCGGTATCTATTTGGTATTTGTTTAGTGTCCCCATTGTTAACACAGAAATTTGCATCGTGTAATTCACTATTCATTTGTCACGATTTCATAGATATTCATCTGAATTTTGAAAGTCATAATTGTCTTTATCATGTGTGTTATTTTGATGTCTTTATATTACAAGTCTATGTTATATCTTTAATCTGCATATCTTAACAAGATGTGGTGTTTTCAGAATCACCGAGACAAATGTTCTGAGATGGGAGTAATGGAGAAATAAGAGTTTTCTTTGTCTCATCCAGAAATCCCCCTAGCACAGATCACCTTACAGAGACATGCACACAGTTCAAGCATGTCATTGGCTGAAAAAGTAGTGTAAGCCCCGCCTCCGAGAGTCAAAACCCGGAACAGCGGAAAACACAGGCTCTCTTGCTTTTCTTGCCCTCTGGCGCTCGTGTTCTCTGGCTCGCTTCAGGCGCCTGCGCTTGCCCTCTGGTGCTCTGGATCTTGTTCCAGAAGGGTTCCAACCCAGAGTTTCAGAAGGAAATTTGAGCAGAAAACAGCTGCTCATAGACTTTTAGAAATGGTTTAAGCAGAAGAGAAGAGCTCGCCGGAGTTTGGGAGTTTTCCATAATCTCAGGAGAGAGCGGAAGGACGTGTGGATAACGATGCAGCGGACGACCGGAGGAGACCCTCCAGAACCCAGTGAGACCCCGGAGACGAGAAAGAAAGATCCGAACAAAGAAACAGATTGAAATACTCTGAAGATGCACGTTTTACGTGTTTGTGTTCGTCCCTCGCCACCCACGTCTTTCTACGTCGCACGTCCTAACCTCCGCTGTTCCACGCCATCATCACCTTTTCCTACCAAGAAAGCCAACTCCAAGCAACCTTTTATTAATCTTCTGTGAACTTAAGTTCACTTCATCAGAGAAAGCAGCAACGGACCAACTCTGACACAACGATGGATTTGATCATCCCACAGTAAAGCCCTCGACATCATCGTCCCCGTTTCCCGGTGAAAGAAGCAACTGAGAAGTCCGCTAAAGTCAGCCACCACAGCCAGGAAGGCCCAGAGAGCGGAAGAGAAATCCCCTCGGACCCGCGTGGCCGCTACCATTGGTCCGAAACGACTGAACAGAACTTCAGCACAGTAAGACCGACCCGTTTTCACCTTAAAGTGGGTTTGATGGATGTCTCGAGGCTTTCACAGAATGATAAATTAATCCGAAATGTCAGTACAGTATTTAGATTCAAATAGTCAGCCAACCCAAACTATTTGAATAAATCCAGTATTTTCCCATTCCCCATATTTTATTTTATATTCACTAAGTGTTTTATATAATCACCCATATTCAATGCATCTCCTGTTTGTTTAAAGGTTCATGTCTAAGATCATATCATTGTAATAAACAGCTCATATATCTATATATATGTTATAATCACAGATTGTGTCGTATGCTTTCTTTACGTAATGTCTGTCCAACCAAACGAGAACTTCACGAAAGTAGCGAGATATGAGACTGAATATTAATTGAATATTAATTTAACACCAGGATCGTAAGATTTCGAACAGTTTTCCGACCTGACTGTGACTTAAAATTAAGTCAAAACCTAGGTTGGTGGTGCCCCCTAAATTCGAGGTAAGGTTTATTTGAGACTGTAAGAACATCTCATAAATCCTTATATTTAATAGGTATATAAATACCCGGTAACGCTACATGGTTAATGCGCAAAAAGTAAAATAAGAAACTTTAAAAAATATATACATTAGAGCAACTTCTCACCCAGATATATTTGTAAATCTATGGTCCGGATTCGATCGGCCAGAAACCGTCAGCAGGCTCTAGGACTCCCCTCTTTCAACATAGGTGGACTGAGGACAATTTTGAGTCTCCAGGCTGGCCAAGCGTCCTTATCCCCTGCTGCGTTCCTCTGGCGCGTCGAATCCTGTTCGTGACGCCAAGGTTGTAGTGGCCAAGGAAATACCATCTTGAGAAACTGTTGTAGTGGATTTTTTTTTATCAAGGTGGATAAGAAGTTACTCAATAACAAGAGAAAATCTAGATTTTGTCTTTCCTTAAGTTTTATTCAAAGGCACATAGCGTTTGAACAGTCTCCTGTCTGGGCTCTGCCAGACAGTGAGCGAAGAGGCGAAATACACATATCCCTTTTATACCCCAATCAGGTGGGGGCTATCTTTAAAGAACAAAAGTGCCCCCCTTGCTCTGTGCTCTGTTCTAATTCTGAGATAACACAGTTTGCGAGGTAGCCTCTTTACGACCCCCTGAACTAACCTCCCCACCAAATGTCAACCAAAAGGATCACAGTATGAGTTGGGGTCATCAGGAAGTCAACAGACTTCTAAAACCAGATGGGGAAATAAGGATTTTTCCATCTCACTGTATAGCTAGACAATTTCTCCCTGAAGCGCTCAGGTCCAAAGATAACAACTTCAGTTTTGTCCGAATTTAAAAGCAGACAGTTTTGAGTCACCCAGGTCTTTATGTCTTTAAAACATGCTTGTAGTCTGACCAACCTATTGGGTTCATCTGGTTTTATAGATAAGTACAGCTGAGTATCATCAGCATAGCAATGGAAATTTATGCCATGCTGTCTAATAATGTTACCTAATGGAAACATGTATAAAGTGAAAAGAATCGGTCCAAGAATAGAACCCCGAGGAACTCCATAACTTACTCTGGTGTGTGAGGACAATTCTTCATTTACTAGAACAAACTGAAATCTTTCAGATAAATATGACTTAAACAAGCCTAATGCAGTACCTTTTATCCCAATAACATGTTCAAGTCTCTTTGATAAAATACTGTGATCAACCGTATCAAATGCAGCGCTGAGATCCAACAAGACAAGCACCGACACAAGTCCGCTATCAGAGGCTAAAGGCTGAGTTATACTTCTTTTAACTGCCCTTGCGCTTGCGTCTTGCGCGTATGTTAATGGCTTGAGACGTTTATACTTCATTTTGCTTTGCCGGCGCTTGCGTGTGCTGCGTGGCGATTCACCGCCAGGACAGTAGGTGGAGTAGCGGGTTTTTTCAATGACAAGCCTACTACGATGAAAGGAAATTCACCGCCAGGAGCGCTTTGGCAAGTCTCTCTTCCATAGATTCATGCTTCTTCTTCTTCTTGTAAATAGTCGGTATTTTGTCAGATTTTCAACACCTTGGGGGTCTAAACGACTACTTTCTCGCCTGAAAATGTTTCAAATGTTGCTAAAGTTATATATTTACAGAGTTTAGCCTATAGCTTAAGGGAAATCAGCTTTAGGGCGGCTGATTTCGGCTCGGGCAGGAGTGAAGTGCACTGTGTGTAAACGCTCTGCATACTGTCAGATCGATCAAGTAGTAGGCGGTTTCGACCACAGCCAGTGGCTTGCGCTTGCGTCTTGCGTAAAGTTTAGAAAATTGAGGTGACACACGCAAGCACGCAAGGGGGGCTTGCAACCGCGCAAGGGCTTGCGTTGCGGCTTGCGTCTTGCGTTGCGTCTTGCGTTACCGACTATAAACCAGGCTTTAGAGAGAAGATCATTGGTGCTATGATGCACTCTGAATCCTGACTGAAACTCTTCAAACAGATTATTTTTGTGTAAATGATCACAAAGTTGAGCTGCAAATATTTTTTCAAGAACTTTACACATAAAAGGGAGATTGGATATAGGTTGATAATTAGCTAACACTTCTGAATCAAGAGTAGGTTTTTTAAGTAAAGGTTTAATTACAGCAACCTTAAAAGGCTGAGGTACATATCCTGTCAACAAAGACAGATTGATCAAATCCAATATGGAAGTGTCTATTAATGGGAAAACCTCCTTGAACAGTCTGGTTGGGATTGGGTCTAAAATACAAGTTGATGGTTTAAAGGAGACTATCGCTGTTGTTAGCTCAAAGACATAAACTGGGCAGAAGCCGTCTAAATACAAATCAGGTTCTAAAGATACTTCTAAAGCTGCTGTACTTGATGATACATCACTGATAATGTGGGGAGGACTCCATCAATCTTCTCTCTTATAGAAACAATTTTATTGATAAAGAAGCTCATGAAATCATCACCGCTGAAAGTTAAAGGAATACCTGGCTCAACAGAGCTCGAACTCTTTGTAAGCCTGACTACAGTGCTGAAAAGAAACCTGGGATTATTCTTATTCTCTTCTATCAATGATGAATAATAAGCAGTTCTAGCTTTACAAAGGGCTTTCTTGTACATTATTAAACTATCTTTCCAGACTAATTGAGACTTTTCTAAATTAGAGAAACGTCACTGTCTCTCCAGCTTTCTTGCAGTCTGCTTTAAAGCACGCAGCTGTGAATTATACCAAGAAGCCAACTTCTTCTGACTGATTACCTTCCTTTTCAGAGGGGCAACATTGTCCAGTGTTGTACGCATTGAAACTATAGTGCTGTCAACAAGAGAGTCAAGTGTTGCTGGAGTAAAATTTAGGTAGTCGTCCTCTGTCATATCTGCACATGGCAGTGAAGAAAAGGATGATGGAATTAATTCTTTAAATCTGGTTACAGCATTCTCTGATAGACACCTTCTATATGTAAATTTCTTCTCAGAAGTCAATTAATGTAAACTCAAAGGTGAACACTGAGAAAATCCAATAGAGTCTAATATAGAATTAAGGTTTCTATTTAGGGTGTCATTTTCTTGACTTTATCTGTACTCAGCACTAACTGGGATAAAAACCCAAGTTTAGTTTGAGCTCTTTTGAATCTCTAAGACTGATTAGTAACCCTGATTTGTAAATAGCTGCCACTTCTCCTCCTCTGCCTGTGGTTCGAGAAACGTGAACATTTAAATAGTCAGAGTAAGTTGTTTCATTAATGCTAACATGATCCTCCTGCTGCAGCAAGGTTTCTGTAAGACAAAATATATCAATATGATGATCACAAATCAACTCATTCACTAACAGAGACTTTGAAAAGAGAGATCTAATATTCAGCAAACCACATTTAATAGTTTTCAATGTTTATGTTCAGTAAAAGCTTTTGTTAAAATTTTTTTTGCACAAGAGGATTTGCTCCTTTTTGTGTTTATTGAGGGGGGGGTAGCAGTAAGTGGGAAGCCGCAGAGAAGTGTGTAAGACTACAACTCTGCATCCTAGTCTCAACCCTGGGTTGTCATGTTTTTTGGATGACTAATAAATTTGTCCATATTTCTAGAAATGAGAGCCACTCCTTCCAAAGTGGGATGGATGCCTTCTCTCCTCATCAGGGCAGGTTTTCTCCAGAAAGATTGCCAATTATCTATGTAGCCCACGCTGTTTACTGGACACCATCTCAACCAGTGGTTTTAAAAGTGTGGGGCGCGCCTCCCCTGGGGGGTGCCAGAGCACTTCAGGGGAGGCGCGAAAGAAACGGTAACCATTTTAGCTAGCTAATTTATCTGAGGAGCATGGATCGATTTGTGGTACGCAAGGTGAGAGAAAAGAGTGAATCTGGAAAAAGAAAACAGAGGAAGTATGACAGTGAATTTTTACAGTTTGGATTTTCATGGATTGGTACTGAAGATGTTCCGCAGCAACAGTGTGTTATTTGCAAAGAGGTACTCGCTAATGACAGTATGAGACCATGCAAACTCCGGCGCCACATTGAAACAAAGCACCCAACTTTGGCGACCAAACCACGGGAGTTTTTTGGAAGCTAAGTGAATTGCAGTCACAGAAAAAAGCAATTGCGACATTAAGCACTGTGAATACCAGAGCAACCGAAGCGTCATATCAGGTGGCATTACGTATAGCAAAAGCAGGTAAACCCCACAACATTGGAGAGACCTTACTCCTTCCTTCAGCTAAAGACGTGTGCAGCAATGATAGGAGAAGCTGCTTCTGCAAAGCTAAATGCCATTCCCATGTCTGACAATACCATCCAGCACTGTATCTCAGACATGGCATCTGATGTGAAAGAGCAGGTGCTGGATAATGTGCACAAGAGCCCTTTTTTCTCCATTCAGTTGGATGAGTCCACTGACGTGGCTAGTTGCGCTCAGTTAATGGTGTATGTGCACTATGTTAAAGAGCTCAGTGTCCAGGAAGAGTTCCTGTTTTGTCATCCTCTGCCAGCTCTCACTACAGCAGGAGAAATATTCAAGGCTTTGAGTTCAGGAGAGTCATATTGTTTTGGGCCGCTGTTGTGGAATATGTACTAAACACGCTGAACACCTCTCTTCAGGGCAAAGAGTGCAATGTGTTTACGGCTCAGGATCAAGTCACTGCATTTAGAAAAAAGCTGGACCTGTGTTGTGCTCGGATCGAACGGGGCTCGGTGGAAATGTTCCCGACACTGGAAGATGTTGTGGGGAGAGCAGGGCTGCAGCTGGACTCTACACAGCCGTTGATCGTTGCACATTTGAGAGGCTTGGGTGAGCAGTTTGGAGAGTATTTTGGAGAGGAGAGCTTGGCAAATCAGTGGGTGAGAAATCCATTCTCTTTCCCAGTGACACCCCCGTGATGGACTGAGCCTGCAAGAAGAGGAGGCTCTCATCGATCTGAACTCCAACATGGACTTGAAAAAAAAGATGAGCGAAGTCTCACTTGCGCACTTCTGGCTATCTGTGGAATCCGAGTTCCCGCATGTAATGTTCAGATCACGGCAGTATAGGCTTGCAGGTACTGCTTACATCGTTACCTCATTTACGTCAGTATGAGCGCTAACTGGATGTGAGGCTGTGGATGCTAGTTCTGATCATTCTGAAAATAAAAGCAACATAAATACCACACTAGCGACGAGGATCAAAAAAATTAAGACCGACTACACCGACGGTTCCCGGGAGAGCGGAATATTGCGTGTGGAAGAAAGTTTGGAGCGAAAGAGATTAAACAGCTAGTGCAAGCTAAAGTAAGTATTTTAGTCAGTTAGCAGCAGCCAGAGAGTCAACATGATGCTATCACACGGCCTGTCTGTACCAACGTTTGACACGGAGAGTGAACCCAGCTCTATCGGACCCCGATGGAACAAGTGGCTTCAGCGATTCGAGAACTACACCACAGCTGTGAACATAACCGGGGATTCAAGATTGAAAGTCCTCCTGTTGCATCTAGCCGGCGAAAGAGTGCACGACAAAACTCAACAGATACTTCTCGCCTAAAAAGAATGTCCAATACGAGGTTTACGTCTTCAGGAAAGCTGCACAACTGCCTGGTGAGAATCTGGATATTTATAATACCAGACTTCGCATGCTCGCAAAATACTGCGTGTTTGGTGATGTGGACAATGAAATTAAGTCACAGATCATACAAAGCTGCACGTCCTCCAGGGTGCACAAATACGGTTTGAGGGAGGCAAACAAGACGTGAGAAAGTTGAAGCTGAGCTACGGAAACTCGAAGCGGAGGAGTTTTTTAACCACCTCGGCAACCTCAGCCCCATAAATGGGAGGCCCCACGTCCGAGCTCCCCAACTCTGCTTCCTCATCGGAAGGCATGTCAGTAGGATTGAGGAGGCCCTCGAAGTACTCCCCCCACCGACTCACGACGTCCCCAGTTGAGGTCAGCAGAGCCCCGCCCTCACCATACACGGTGTATTTTATGCCTTTAATGATAGGACAGTGTGAGAGAGAAAGAAAGCAGGGGGCAGAGAGATGGGGAAGACGCAGCAAAGGGCCGCTCAGTGCGGGAGTCGAACCGGGGCCCGCTGCATCGAGGACTAAGCCTCTGTACATGGGGCGGCTGCTTAACCCACTACGCCACCGACCGCCCCTACCATACACGGTGTTGACGGTGCACCGCTTCCCCCCCCCGAGCCGCCGGATGGTGGACCAGAATCTCTTCGAGGATGTCCGGAAGTCGTTCTCCATGGCCTCCCCGAACTCCTCCCAAGCCTTCAAACAGGCTTCAGAAATTAGGATTCTTGCTGACCGAGTGCTGATTGACTGAATGTTAGCTTGGCTAGAAGGGTATAACAACAACTGAATTCATAATAAAGACCAAAAGTACCGAAAATATAACAATAAAAAACTAGCAAAAGCACAAGATATACAGGAGCTGCTCAAGGAAATTTTCATTTCATTGTAACACTTAGCTTTACTCCACCACAAAGCAGCTCATAGCCCACACTGACTTCTGTGTTTTCAGCACCAACGCAACCAAGAGCATCCCACAGCTATGAGGGGTGTTCCACGAAAGTAGCTAAAGAAAGCCAGGCTGTATCAGGAAAGCCTCGCTTAACCCTTTGTTGACGGCCCATGTAAATTTGGTTCAATATCGAACCATGACGTCTTCGCCGTGTTGGAATCACGCATTCAACCTCACCAATGAAAAAAACTATATAGATATGTTGTCAACACCCAGCCAATCACTGTCAAGTAGTTGAGTTCGTTTTGATAGCCTATTGGCTGAGTTATGTCATTTTACATCTTGTGATCTTCCCGCCCTAAGAAAGGTGCGCGTGAATCGCCAGGTGAATCGCTTTTGTCTCATTTCGCGGCTGCACACTGAATGAACATGTCAGACCGTAGGCGTCCTCAAGTGCGTTTTTCAGCTGCTGAGGTGGCAGAAATGTGTTGTCAACACACAAAAGATGACAATAGTGATGAAGACAGTGAAATCGGGGGAATATCTAGTGGAGAAGAGTACGAGTTGGACCGTGAACTGAATGAAGACTTTCATGACGACGACGACAACGATACGTGAGTAAACAAATAAAGTTCTTGAAACTCAAGATTGTATTTTAGACTACTTACAGCTTCATAAAACATTATATTTTCGAGGGATAACACTCAGAGTAGACTGTGCCTTTTGTATAATGTGTTTTTTGTCTGTCACAACTAAAATAAATCGTGCCTGCCACTGCCAGGTGTTTTTTTTTTTTTTTTTTATCGGGCTTTATCTCTCGCGGGGTGAAATTGGCCCTTTGCCAACATTGTAGCGTTGTTAGCATATTCTATGGGCATGTTCTGGATGAAGAGCTGAATATAGGATTGAAGGAATAAATAAATATCAGTGTTACTCGTTCTGTTTAGTTCCAGAAATGTCTATTTTTGCTCCCTATAAGAAAGTAATGGCATATAAGAAAGTAATGGCATGCCTAGTAAGTAGCAACCTCTGACTGAAAGTAGCCTTGAGCTAGGTTTTGAACAACTTGTAATTTTTGTTCTCAACTTCTAGACAGAAAGTAGCCTAATGACATTTAGTAAGTAAGCAACCTTTCTAGTACAACTTTTCTGACTGAACTTAGCTTTGACCTAGATTGTGAACAACTTACTTTTTTTTTTATCTCAACTTCTAGAAAGAAAATAATGACATGTAGACAGTGGCAACTTTTTTGCTACAACCTTTTCTGACTGGAATTAGCCTTGACCTAGGTTGTGAACAACTTACTTCTTTTTTTTTTTATCTCAACTTCTAGAAAGAAAATAATGACATGTAGACAGTGGCAACTTTTTTGCTACAACCTTTTCTGACTGGAATTAGCCTTGACCTAGGTTGTGAACAACTTACTTTTTTTTTTCATCTCAACTTCTAGAAAGAAAACAATGACATGTAGACAGTGGCAACTTTTTTGCTAAAACCTTTTCTGACTGGAATTATCCTTGACCTAGGTTGTGAACAACTTGTATTGTTTTTTTTTTAATCTCAACTTTTAGAACTCAACATTCTCCTGGTTCTGCCACCGACTCAGAGGAGGATGAGCCTGAGCCTGAGCCTGAACCTGAAAGGGAGGCACCAGAAGAAATGCCAGAGCGACCGCGCGCAGGGAGAGGACGAGGGAGAGGGAGAGGGAGAGGGAGAGGGAGAGCTGCACATCGAGTGAATCAACCTGTTGTCCAGACATCTAGCTATGATGATCCAGACATGCCCAACCAGTTGCCATCTTTCCGTCCTGTACGCCAGCCTGGTGTTCACCTAGATGTACCAGTAACACGAGGTACCATGACCAAAGCCATAGATTTTTTTAAACTTTTTTTTACCGATGCCCTCCTGCTACAAATCTGCACCTACACAAATGCTTATGCCTGGGAGGAAATCCTCAGAAAGCCCTATTATGGTGGCACAGATGGTACATGGAAAGAAACCAGTCCAGATGAATTGGCACGACTGATGGCCCTTGTAATGTTTTGTGGCCTTGTCCCACTTAGTTCTTTTTACAGATACTGGAGCACCAAAACCCTGTACCATGGCCTGTGGGCACGCAGCATAATGTCAAGAGACCGGTTCAAAGCATTGATGGCAATGCTCCATGTTGTAGATCATGGTGCTGAAGATGAGCGTGATAAACTGCGTAAAATCACTGGCCTGTTAGAGACTTTCAAGGTAACGTGTAAAGCACTTTACCAACCATTCCAGCATGTTGCTGTGGATGAAAGAATGGTGAAATCAAAACATAGGTCTGGTATTCGACAGTACATAAAGAACAAACCAACAAAGTGGGGAATTAAGCTCTGGGTGTTAGCTGACAGTTTGAATGGCTATACTTATGACTTTGACGTTTACACTGGCCGAAATGTTAATGCTGCACCTAGTGAGTGGTTTAGGGTATGATGTAGTGATGAGACTCACTAGCTCTCTTGCACACCAGGGGTATCATGTGTACTTTGACAACTTTTACACATCACCAAAACTAATAAAGGACTTGTTTCAGCTCCAGATGCCTTCTTGTGGGACTGCAGCTGAAAACAGAAAAGGTTTCCCTGACTCGGTAAAGAAAGGGAAGGAGTGGGTGAAAGGGAAAGATAGGGGAGCTATGAGGTGGGTCCGCGATAACTGTTGTTTGGCATTGCAGTGGAAGGACAATAGGCCTGTCACCCTTCTGTCATCTATCCACTCAGCAAATGAGTTCCTGCATGTGCAAAGGAGAGAAAATTTTGCACACAGGTGGCATTGTGTTAGAGTGAAACAACCCAAGGCTATACATGACTACAATTTTTTCATGAATGGGGTTGACCGGTCTGACCAGCTTATTGGGCAGAGCACAGCCTTGAGAAAGTGCATGCGATGGTGGAAGACTCTCTTCTTCCATATGATGGATATTGCTGTCGTAAACAGCTTCATATTGTTCCAGATTCACCGGGCTGCAAACCCTGATGTAGCTGCGCTCAAGCGACCACAAAAGTATTCTGTGACCGAATTCAGAGAGGAGCTTGTCCGGCAGCTGGCTGGCCTTGAGGAGTATGGAGAGCCCCCAGTTTATGGTTCTGTACAAAACCCTGGGGAATTTGTCTCTGATCACATTCCTTCTGTCTCTGATACAAAGAGAAATTGTAGAGTCTGCTATGACACCAGCAAACAAGCACTCAAGGTTGTTACAAAATGTGATGCCCCTCAATGCCAGGTCTACTTGCACATAACTCAAGACAAGAATTGTTTTAAAGTATGGCATACAAAGAATTATCAACATAGAAAGAGCAATAAAAACAAAAATGAATTGTGAACACAGAAATTGATTAGTTTTGTTTCTTGATTTTTGTTGATTTATCTTGTCATAATTGTTCATTGACTGCACTTTACATGATTGTTCATCATAAATTAGAAACACTTTCTTATTTGATTGTTGATTGACCATTGCTGTTGATTGATTTTTGTATTGTTTGTTAAATATAAATAAGAAGAACGTTTTGGTACTGTTTATAGTGATTGATAAGAAAGTATTGTTTATTGCACATGAAAACAGGAGGCACTTCCCATTACCATTGATCTGACATTGAGTGTTCATTTACTATTGATTGTTTATTGGAAATGCACTTACTAATGAATTTACATTTATTATTAGATTTTATTGATTGACTGTTCATTACATGCCTTTTCATCCTAAATAAGAAGCACTTTTTTTGTTGATAGTTGTCTTTTTGTCCATTGCTGCTTATGTTTATTGATTGTTATTGAGTTGCCACATCTAAAAAAAAATAACTGAAGCAATATGTTTTGTAATAACTTATGTTTGCAAATAAATCAACTAAATACCATCAAAATTGATGTTGGGTGTTTTGGTGGTTTACAAGAAAAGTTCAAATGTACATTTTTGGGTTTTTTAGGTGTAAATTTTCAGGGGTCACTAAAAGGTTAACACTTTCTTTTCCAGAAGCATTTGTATTACCTGTCCTAAAGTATAATGAAACATACCATATATAGCTCTGTCTCATGGATATGTGGCCAAAATAACTTATTTTGACCATTCTGTCTGGATTTTGAGGTCAAATGTCAAATTGGGCAGTGAAGACATTCTACTCTGTAAAGATTCTATAATTTTCTGCAAACGTACAGGACATAATGAATTGACCATAACTTTTGAGCAGAAAATGATAAATTGATTCTGTTTTTTTCATTGAGTAGGGGACAACTTTGCTAGTCTGTCATATACTCTAAGTTTTTCCCTATCTACAACAGAAATTAGGGAAAAAATAAGATTTCTGTTGAAATCTGTCATTTTTGTGATTTTTTTTCGGATTAATTTTGAGCATATTTATAAAAATAATTATGCTACCTTTACACATAATTATTTATGTTTTATACCATTTTAAAGTGCTCTTTCTTCTGATTACAATGGTGTGTATATTTCATCTCTGCCATGTAGTATGGCCACACAGTAAGGTTATTTGTGCCATGAGGTCATCAAGTGTGGAAAAAATGGAATGTTCGGGGCAGTCAACAAAGGGTTAAACTAACAACATTTCCAAATTAAGCCTCAAGTCATTCCACAAAGACATTTTAGCTGCATCTCAGCGAGGCTAATCCAAGCGAGGCTTACATAGCCTGGCTATGTGCAAGATTATGAAAGTGGAGAGGGATGTAAGTATAAATTCAGATAAAGGAGAAGGTCAAACTTGTCATTATTGTATGGTTCATGCAAAGTGTATTCACAGTGGGGTGCCATGACCTAACGTTTGGAAAGTTATAAATCATTTCTGTCCATATAGCCTTCTTACACTTGCTCTAACTTAAACTGCTACTGTGTCAATGCTAGATTATGAAAAGAAGTTTTTTTTTTTTTAAGTATTTTTTGGGGCTTTTTATGCCTTTAACTCATTGGCTGCCAGCCATTTTCAGTTCAGAGCCACCCATACTGCCAAGTGTTTTTCAGTATTTTGACTGATTTTCCAAGACCCACAGAAAAGTGTGTCTTATGACTATGTACACACCGAAATTACCAAAAGAAAGAGTAGACTCTCTTCTTTGATCAGGAAAAAAAAGTTTGTTCCTACCATTTTCAGTCTTTTAGTAATAGACAGTAGAACATAGGTTGGTTTCACCAAAAACAGCTGTTTGACCCAAAAAAATGGAGAAAACGAGCTCTTTTTTTTTTTTGTGCATAGTGGCACTGCTGCCACCTAGCGGGTAATTTTGCCAGTATATTCTCTGTTTAGTGTTTACAAGCCTAAGATTTAGTGACGAACTCCGCTAGATTGTCCCCCAGCCCGCTCCGTTAAAAAACGCAATTGACGTCTATAGACGTCTTTGGCAGTGAACGTTTTTTTTTAAATTGACGTGTATAGACGTCAATGGCACCGAAAGAGTTAATGAGAGGACAGTTGGAGAGAGACAGGAAGCAGGGGGCAGAGAGAGGGGAAAGACACGCAGCACAGGGCCGCTCGGTGCGGGAGGCGAACCGGGGCCAACTGCAGCGAGGACTGTAGCCTCTGTACATGGGGAGGCTGCTTAAGCCACTACACCACCGACTGCCCCATGAAAAGAAGTTTTAACTCAAAGTTCACAACAATAAGGATCAACTGAAATATGTGTCCCTGTATAGGTCCCTCACTGTGTCAGGAGAAACCTTGAGCCCTTTCAGGCACTGGAAACTGTAGGGAATCCATCAAGAAAAGACTTGAGCCTGAAAAGTTTTCCACAAGACAAAATGTGTAAAATATGAAGTATACTATTAATTTAAGATGGCTCTGTCGGAAGTCAGCCATGGTGCCTGAGAACTTTATGCAATGAACCTGGATTTAATTTGGCCAAAGGTCATTTCTATCCGTGCCCTTGTTTTAGCATGTGCATGGTTGAATGTCCTCTCCGCCCTTGTTCCTGGATCCTAGAATCATGAACTGATCCTGGCCATTTGTTGGAAATTAAATGAGCTCCTCCATCCCAGATCATCTGTATGCACGGAGGATAAGAGTAAATGATGAGGTACTTGGTTTCACAGGACATAAATGTGAAACCAAAATTGCTCAGCATTACTCATGTGGTATTTTTCAAAAGTAAAAATCCAGTTCAGAGTCTATGGACAGTTATCCCCAAGTGTACCTGTACATTTAGTCTATGGAAAAGTTTTTGCTTTACTCGTCGGCCTCCACATCTCCAGCAGGGCCCTGGATGCGTACATGGGTACAGTCTAGTGCACCGATAACATTGGGGAAGCCTGAGGGAGATGATGAACTTAATGCAAATACTTCAGCCAGTAGGTTGTTTTACATTATCGGCTATTGTAAATGTGGAGGAGCAGCCTGAAAGGACCTGCCTGAGTCTGGTCCTGGGTGGGTGTAGGTCGGGTGTTTGTGAAATATGGAACGCAGAAGGTATCAATTAGTTTTAATGAATACCATGTTTTTTTTCTTTTTCATTTAATTTCATGTTCAGGACTTGTATAGTTGCGTTTCTTTACTTATACTGGCACTGACTGATTGATTTTTTTTTATTTTTTGAGACAATGAAAGTGGTGATATGATAACCGCATTTCTTTTTTGTTTTGTTTTTTGTACAAGACATAAGTTTTACAAGTTGTACATAAGAGCGCTGAAATTCTACCAGGTGGAAATTTATTTCGGGAGTCTGTTTCAGCCGGTTGGACATTCTTTGAGACACAGCTAAGCTAAGCTTGAACGTTAGCCTGCCCAGGAGCAGTCTAGTTCAGCGATAAAATTTACCATGGTTACTCAGCGGGCATTCAAATAAACCGCGTTGGTGGAACGGAACTCTCTCTTAGATTAGCCAGAGAGAAACCCCTTAATCCAGCTCCTTTCTCGGATTTGAGTTACCTCCCTTTGTGAAACGGAAAACTCAGTTTCCCTTATTTCAGGGTTAATAAACTCAGAGTTTTGACTAAACCTGCCTTGTGAAAGGGACCTATGGTGGTTTTCAGTTCACCAGTGAGATTGATTAAAGTCTTCTATTCCTACCACTCACTGCTTGGCCTGTATTTTGCATTTGGGTCCTCTACCTCTCTGATTTCACAACATATAGAGATCACATTTTTTGTGTATAGATATACACAAACTCCTTCAGGAGTATCTTTAACAATTGTCCTTATAGTTTCACCTAATGAATTTCACCCCAATTTACCAAAACTATATAAACAAGGGTTCTTCCCATTGTTATAGAGACTTAGCACGGTCTGCCTTTGATATACAGTATCCCCAAAAGTTAGCCTTTACTATGGCTTACTTTTTCACTTCATCAAGAAAGCAATAATATCAGGTACACTGATTTTCTGATCACCTGCAATATTGCAATCAGCTACATCTTCAAGGAATTTTTTTTTTAAATAATGGTTGCACAGTCATGTCTCATCCATGAGAAATTGTATTGGAATTGGAAATTTCTAAGCATCATGAGAATGGAAAAAAAAAAACAATATCACAAAATCGACAGCTTCCCCAAAATAGGTTAGAACTACATGTAGAATTTAAATATTTATATTAGCATAACATTGGCCATTGGTTCAATAAGACACTGCTGTTTTGAAGTCTTGGACCAAAGGAAGAGTAGGAATGTATCAATGACAGTCAATTATGTCAACTCAAGATAATTGGGTTTGCATACATTTTATGAAAAACGGCTCAGACCTGCCATTCTCACAGACTTCAAATATTGCATTTTCAGTGACAAATTGATTTGAATTGAACAGTTGAACAGGTTAAACAGGTTATATTTTAGTTTCGTATGCAAAACAACATCTGATTTCAAATTATGAGGAGGAGAAATTATCATTTTGCGTATAGGCTTTATAGTAAAGGATTTATTTTTATGTATCGCCTTTATGTATGTTCTATGGGGACAGAAGCAATAAACCAAACACAATTTATAAATATACCCGAAAGGGAAGCCAAAACATCTCAGATGTGGCTCCAGCCATCCTGCACTGACTGCAACTGAAGTTTATCTAGTAATGGAAGTGAGTGGGACATTCTCCACCTCCTAATCTAATGATTGAAGCCTGCTATGGATCATTTAAGTATATTTAAACATAAGAATGACACGCTGGAGACACTTGATCAGTGTTCAAAGACTAATGACCTATTAAGGTGCATCTGTGACAACCTGAAATCATACATTATTTGTTTCTAAATAAAAGGTATTACAGTGACTGACTGACTGATGAACAACATTACAGATTACAGTTGTTTGGACTTTCAATTGTCTACTAAAAGTATTGTTGCAGATCTGTTAAATTAACCCCTTCACAGTATTAATCCAGAGTTAATTTTCATTTATAATCACAGGCTGTCGTGGCTCCTTGTGATTATATGTCCCCCTCGCATTCATTCAAGTGTGCAGAACTGTCTGTTTGAGGTAACATCAGGGGGGGAAATCTTCTGACTTTAAACAAAAGTATGATTGTATACATGTAGAAATCTATGTGAAAGTAACCTAACTTTCAATTAATTAAAAAAAATACATTTTACTTATGAGAGCAAGATCTCAATTGTTAGTTTTGTATTTTCTTTAATACACCAAAAGGATTGTTTTTTAATCTATAGTTTTATTTGGAATTGACAAAATGCTACCTCACACAGGCGAACATAGAGGTCTTGGGTTCATAGTCAAATGATCCCCATGCTCATCATATAATCTTGAACAGAAAAAAAGAAATGTTGATATCCCAGATTTTTGAGGCCTAAAAAGGGAGGTCCACAAACCAACAGGAATCATAACTCCTTTTACATACAGTTAAAAGTAACGACAAGTAGCTTCTTTCCCTTTACACAGTCACTTGATCTGTTGCTGATATTCAACAAATATTTATACTTTTGAATAAAGACCACTAGAGTCCAAAGCACCTTTTAAAAAATGTCTTTAATTTTACACATTTTTCCATATTGTTAAATAGATAACTACAAAATAATAATGAATAACATTAATTACCATACAGTTTTTAAAATTCCTTCTCACACTGAAGCATTAATGTTTTATTAATATTAAAAGTCTTTGATAATGTGGGGTAAAGAGAAGGACCTGAGTACACTCGTGTGAGGTAGTTTGTGCAGATGTTGCTGTGCATGCTTTTATTGTTCTGTAAAGCTAATAAATTATTTCTGGTACAGTCATTGGGTTCAGTTTTTGTCTTTTGAAGAGTATTTTCTACTTTTAGACTCCTGCAATGTCCTTGAAAGATACAGGTATTGTTGATCAACATTTTCACCACAGTCTTTACTTTTGCTACATCTTCTTATTGCCTTTTCTCTCCCCTATCATTCACATCGGTTCTTTATTCATTTTTATCTCCACCTTTTTATCTCCTGCTATCGCTACTGTTCGCTCTTATATTTCATCATTGCTTTCTATGGCTCTTTTTTCACCTCTGTCACTAAGGAGCCAGATGTGTCCCTTCTATGATTTATTCAGAGGCAGAGATTAAGGCTGTGAGAGTCTGCTGCCGGCAGAATGCACTCAGCTTGAATTCAAATGGTTGAGTATACTTCCTGCCATCATTCCCTATGCAAATGACTTTTCCTCATTTATATGAATCATACCAATTATGTCAAGTAAGATATGACATAATTTCACTTATGTTTAAAAAGGGCAAAAATAGAAGTATTCAAGGCACCAGTTAAATTGAGAATATTGCCTCTCACAAATGAGAGTGCTAAAATATTTTGTTCTATTTCAGATATAAAAAAAACCCAGAGACTGTCAGAGTTAAAATGATTACTAGGATTCAGTAAGTTTAAACTTTTAAGCACTCTAATTCTTGTTAAAAAGAAGGAGCATACAATTCAACAAAGTTCAAATTGATGGTCAGAGGGCAGGCCTCTAAAGGGCAGGCATTCCTCTTATGCTCTCTGTTTAACACCAATTATCACATTCCTTTTTTAGTTATCACAACTCGGTTAACCATTCATAAAGTCAATAAACATCCTGGTCAAACAATAACAAACTTGTCAATGGGACATGACATTCTATATTATGAAATCAATAGATGAGACATATAAAAAATAAAAATTAACATGAGCTAACCTATTCTCCTGGATCCATAGCTGAACCCACCTTTTAATAAACCTTGCCTTTATTCAAATGTCTCTGAGTCTGTGTCTGCTTTTGTGTCCAATTTGTGAGTCATCCTGGCTCTCTCTGTGACAGATTCAGTAGCTTCTAGAATCACCTTTAGCAGCAGTGACCTAATTATATTCTGTTCTCATCGTTTTGGTGGAATTCTGGCCCATCCTTCTTTACCATGTTGCTTCAGTTCATTCAGGTCAATCAACTCTCTTAAGCTCTTGGAGCATTTCAATCAGGGTGAGGTCTGGACTTTGACTGGACCATTCCAACACCTAGATTCTTTTGTTTTTCAGTCATATGATAGATTTGATACTGTACTTATGATTGTTGTCCTGCTTAATGTCCCAAATTTGATGGTCCTGTCCTGTGGCTGCAAGACAAGCCCAAATTATCACAACTCTCTACTAGACAGTTGGTATGAGGTGTTTGTGCTGATATGCTGTGTTTGGCTTTCACCAAATATGGTGCTGTGCATTATGACCAAACACCTCCAGTTTGCTTTGATCTTTCCAAAGGACATTGGTCCAAAGCTTTGTGGTTTGTTGAAATGCAAATTTGACTTCAAAGAGTCAAGATGCTTTCTTTAGACAACGCTTCCAAGCAAGCCATTATTATTTTGAGTCTACGAGTCTTTAGAGTCTGAGATGGAGCTTTTGGTTTCTTTTGCAGAATCTCTGAGCATTCCACAGTACAACTTCCGGCTGAACTTGCTGGGATGTTCAATCTTAGTCACAACAGAATTGTCTGAAAAAGGCCTAAGAACATTTCTCAGATAGATGGGCAGTGAAAATTGCTTCTGTATGATCATTGGCAATGTGTTTTCTCCTTGGCATTGTTCCAACTCACACCAGTATGCTGCAGACCACCAAACTGCTAAAACTGTTGCCTTCATATAGCTGCTCACACTCGCTGATGATAAATAAATAAAGTACATTTGATTGGTAGCACCTGGCTACTACTTATCCTCTTAAATAGGACACACAGAGAAGAAAGAGGCCTTTGGAGCTTGGTTGAACAGTGGATCAGATCTTTACCCTTGCAGAGTTACTGAGGTTGAAATGAGACATGAACGGATTGAGGGTTCATCAGCAGTTATGAGGATGCTGTCGTGGTGAAGAGGGAGCTGAGCTGGAAGGCGAAGCTTTCAATTCACTGGTCCATCTTTGGACTTGAAATAAAACCAGTTTGTTTTAGATTTATTTTAACAACACAAGGCAACATCGAAAAACCTCACTGACGTTCTTTTCTGATTTAAAAAAAAAAAAAAAAAAAAAAAAAAAAAGTTTTTGTTAAGAGAGGCGAGGAGCTCGGCCATCCGGAGGGAACTCGGAGTAGAGCCGCTGCTCCTTTGCATTGAAAGGAGTCAGCTGAGGTGGTTAAGCTCCTGGTCGCCTCTCTTTGGAGGTTTTCTAGGCATGTCGTCATGGGGAGAGGCCCCGGGCCAGACCCAGGACTTGCTGGAGGGATTATATGTCCCTTCTGGAATGCCTTTGGATCCCCTAGAAGGAGCTGCAGATTATCGCTGGGGAGAGGGATGTCTGGGTTTCTGTTCTGGACCTGTTGCCTCCGTGACCCAACCTTGGAAAAGCGGATGAAAATGGAAGGATTGATGAACAATTGTCATGGCAATTAAATCATCAGATATCCTACATTTCTAAACCTTCCATGAAGTATTCTTGCTACAACACGCAGAATGCCCCTATATAGTGTCTTACTCTTGTCGTGCTCCTTGTTTTATAAAAGCATTCATCTGGTTCAAATTCCAGACCAGGAAACTTCATGCAGTTACTATCCATATAGTAATCCAAACATTGAAATAAATGTCTTTAAAGTACTTTGTGTCATTGTAATATTTCTGGCACCTGCATATGGGCAGTCATAACATACACCAAATAGTCAAAATGACATAGCTGCTATTCATATTTAGCATGTCCTGTTAATGCTAATGCTTTGTAAACCATAGTACTTTAAGTAGTGCACAATACTAGAAACACAGCACACATAAGCTACACAATTCAGTAAGACAACTACATGGAAAATCTAAATAGAACTGTATCTTCTTAGCTTTGTGTGCAAATTGTGTGCAGCATAATTATCAAAGGCATGGAGTGTCACGTTGACACTGCCTCGTCATTTAGGCGCAGTTTTTGTTGAATAAATAATGACATGCTGTAATAATCTATCAAATGTTGTTCTTGATCTGAGGATGTAGTTACCTAATTTTAAAACCTGCCAAGCGCATGGAAAGCCTTATAATTCAAAGAGGCTCTACTTTATTTTCATATGACAGTATACAGTTGTATTTGAGCTAAATATTTCACAGGAAATGACAAACCTGTGGCTAATTCAGGTCTTAAAGATGTTAACAACATAACACATTTTAACAGTTCCAAATGAATAAGACTGTACTGCTCAGATACTTTACTTTGATTTTTTTTTTACCACTGGAATGCTTCAAGAGCAAAAGAAAAAAACAATTTGAGAAGTAGGCTATCAGTTGTAAATCTATTGATATTCCTAATGCTGCTTGCCACACCAAGTATTATAATGTTACCTGTATAAGGGGAAACAGATGTCTACAAAATGTAGAATGCTTAAGAATTGGAATGCAGGTGTACTAATATAGGAGATGTTTAGATTTGCATTGATCATATCAAAGCCATGATAAATGTGGCTATGTGGAGAGTATTCAATATTTTTGAAAAAAATAACCAACCAGCAGACAGAATTGTCACTTCACTTCAATTCATATTGCTACCAACAATGTTATCCTGTCAGTGGAGAGAAAAAGCATATCCAAACAGCAGCATTGCATCATTTGACCTAAAGAAAGAATATCCTGAAATGTCTTCCAAAGCATTTTTCCTTGACTTACTGGAAAGATGAAATGAGAAACTTTCAAGAACTTAGGCTGGAAATATGCATGCTTTTAATTATGTGTGTTTATCTACCTCAAATATCCTGCATTTATATGGAGCACCACTTGTGCACGCTGCCAGATATTATTTTTATGATCATACATGATGCAATATGGAGGTGACGGGTAGAGGCAGTGCGTGTGAGATAGGCAATTGTGCACACATTTCTAGCCCCCTTTATTTAGTGACCACAAATACTTTCAACAATGCCACAGCTCTACTTAACATAAAACAAATACAAACCTCCTTTTGTGCCTCCAAGTTTCGTATTCACAAAAAATCCAAACATTCTACATGATCAAAGTTCACCAGTTTGCCTCCTGGTGGAATTCCATAGTCACAGAGGTAGTACACAGGCAGGTATGTAAACAATTAGACTTAAACCTGAATGAGATTCTATCAGAATCCTTATTACCTTTAGTTTTATTTCGCCAAACAGGTGGTCAAAATAGTCAAATCTAATAGAGAAGGGAATAGATGGAGGGGGGTAAGGGAAGAAGAAAGGGGCTCTACTGATAGAAACTGAATAAAATGGAAAGGAATGAATCAAACACCATAGATTCATACACTCGTATATAGCTGCACATTGCAAAACAAAAACAAAACATTTTGGACTATGTTTTGGACTTGGCATGTAAAGTAACAAAGCTTTCATGAACAGTTTTGTAATGGTTATCAAGAAGCCAGTGTTGTGCTGAAATCAGATTCTATGCAAAATCCGACCCCTTATTTTGTCCCAGTTATTCGACTAACCTAATATGATACCTCAAAAAGGACCTGTGTATATTTCATTGAGTTATAGACAATAAATTAAATCATCTGATATACTGTTGACAAAAATTTTCTTAGATTATGTTACATTGTTAATAATTCTTAATGTGAATACAAAAGATTTTCATGAAACAGAAGAATATTCTTTTTTAGACACCCAGTTGTACATCCACAAAGTACGGTGGCAGACACGTGCAAATGCGCTGCAAACGGCGAAACAAATCCAACAGTAAAACGCTGCAAGAGAAAAATGCGGCATCACAAAAACGACCGGAGCACACGCGCTGCAAACCCCAAAACACATGCAAGAAAAAAAAATGCGCTGCAAACTTCAAAACACATGCAAAAAAAAAAAAACGTGCCGCAAACTTCAAAACACAAGCAAGGAAAAAATGCGCTGCAAACTCCAAAACACATGCAAGAGAAAAACACAAAGGAAGTTCGCCAGGCCACTAGGGGGTCTCGACCTGTGGGATAGGGGATCGACTATGGGAGATCTACCATATTAATGAAAGAGAAGAAAGTCAACAGGTACGTTGTCATTTATGTCTTTTTTAAACACTTGGCCGTAATCTTTTACCTTATTATAGCGACATAACTCCGCTGCTCTTCTATAATAAAGTAAAAGATTACGGCCAAGTGTTTAAAAAAGACATAAATGACAACGTACCTTTTGACATTCTTCTCTTTCATTAATATGGTAGATCTCCCATAGTCGATCCCCTATCCCACAGGTCGAGACCCCCTAGTGGCCTGGCGAACTTCCGTTGTGTTTTTCTCTTGCATGTGTTTTGAAGTTTGCAGCGCGTTTCTCTCTTGCATGTGTTTTGAAGTTTGCAGCGTTTCTCTCTAGCATGTGTTTTGGGGTTTGCAGCCCGTGTGCTCCGGTCGTTTTTGTTATTGCCGCATTTTTCTCTTGCAGCATTTTATTGTTGGATTTGTTTCGGTGTTTGCAGCACGTTTGCACGTGTCTGCCACCGTAACAAAGGGAACAGGAAACAGATGAATACTGTTGCTGCTGCTTCAGATGATGAACAGAATACAAATAAACAAAATACTCAAACAGTTGCTTCTGATAATGCAATAATTATACATGACTGGTATTTCAAACTCTATACATATTGTACCACAACAAATGTTGAGGATATTTAACAGGAAAAAAAATAAATCATGTTTACATTGAAACTGTTTGAGGTTATGGCCTTCAGCTCTCCTCCTGTGAACAGCTTGCTGAGAACTGAGGAGAAACACAGCCAGTGTCAAGAATACTTACCCCTTTTGGAGAATGAGTCCTCCTATTTAAAAAATACATTTTCAAGCCCTATACATTATTTCACTTCTGTATAGGGACACTAGTAGTTCATGTTAGCGTAACATATTCTGAACCCCACAGAGATAAAAATCAAACTGAAGTGACTAATGACGGCAACAGAATATCAGCAGAGCATGATATGAAAATGAAACATTTTTCTATGTGATCTGTTTCTCTTTATTTGACAGTTGAATATTTCTTCAGTTATTATGTTATATACTACAACTACTACTTTCGGTAGTATTTATGGTATGCTGCTTATGGACAGATTACCCTCTCAGTGAGGCCTAAGGCAAACATTTGTTGTTGGGACCATGATGACCTCCTTTTTAAAAGGCAGTGTCATTATTTATTCAGGCACCATTGGAACCAACTATTTAGCGGAAACAGTTGGCTCTGGACCACATTAAGGCAAAAGTATATATTTTATACTAAAAGTTAAAGGGTGGCATTCATTTTTTAATATAAGATTTAGCTCCTTTTCTGTTCTCTTCCCAGTGGCATCAGATACTGTGGTTACTACATGGGACATTGAAAAGTAATGATACAGCTCAACTACTTTGTTTATTTGCGAGACTGGTCCTTACAAAATGGCTCCATATGAGGCTATCAGGGTGAAAATTGGCCTTGGCTTCTGTGTGTGTCTTTAAAGGGATAGTTCGCCTCTTTTGACATGAAGCTGTATGACATCCCATATTAGCAATATCATTTCTGAACATTGAAAAGAGTAATACATTTGCATCACAAAATCGTCCATCCAGAAAAAGTCAGACCTCACATCGCTTGGCGCTATTTTTCTCTACCTTCGTATCACTACGGCTATGTAAACCATGTAGACCGTGCAGACCGAGCAGTCCCCTGCTTCCGAGCAGTAAACACCGTAACAGGTGCAGCTATCGGCAGGTGGCTGAACGCATTGATATGAAGGGAGGCAAAAATAGCTCCAAGCGATTGTGAGGTCTGACTTTTTCTGGATGGACGATTTTGTGGTGCAAATGTATTACTCTTTTGAACGCATATTGTTTGAGAAGCAAGACTCTCAATTTTTTTTATTTTCGGGACCCTAGCAAACTAGCCGGACTACCTTCGTCAATGCCAAAACGAGGCTGGAACTCGGCTCACAGGACGCAGCAGGGGGTAAGTCAATGTTCATAAATGATATTGCTAATATGGGATGTCATACAGCTTCATGTCAAATGAGGCGAACTATCCCTTTAAGGCCTGTCAGATGATTTAGTATTATGACTGTTGCAGTGTGGGTAGACCCAGCAGAAATTTGGCAACCTTCTACTAACAGTGTAATCATAAAATTGTTGACTGTCTTACATTGACTGACCATCTGAAAAGATTTTATTCCAACTGCTCTGGAGTCAAAGTCAAAGTCAGTCAAATTTATTTGCATAGCACATTTCATGTACAAAACAATTGTACATGAAATGTGCTAGTCAAATTTATTTGCATAGCACATTTCATGTACAAAACAATTGTACATGAAATGTGCTATGCATAAAATAAAAGCATTGCAGCAGGGAGTGGAAGAAGCATTAAAAATACATAAAATAATATAAAGAGAAACAAATAAAATAATTAAAATGAATTTAAAAACAAGCAACAGTCTAGATAAGTTCAAAGATATCGTGCAGATTTCATGCATAGACACATGAGAAAAGAAATGTTTTTAACCTGGATTTTAAAATGTCTACATTTGGTGAAAGTTTAATCTCCACTGGCAGTTTGTTCCACTTGTTTGCAGCATAACAGCATAAATGCTGCTTCTCCGTGTTTAGTCTGGACTCTGGACTGGACTAGCTGACCTGAGTCCTTGGATCTAAGAGCTCTGCAAGGTTTATATTCTCTGAACATATCACAGATGTATTTTGGGCCTAAACCGTTCTGGGATTTGTAAACCATCAGCAGGCTTTTAAAATCTATTCTGTGACTGACTGGAAGCCAGTGTAAAGATTTTAAAACTGGTGTGATGTGTTCAGATCTCTTAGTCCGGGTTAAAACTCTAGCAGCAGCGTTCTGGATGAGCTGCAGATGTTTAATGCTCTTTTTGGGAAGTCCAGTTCAAAGACCATTACAATAATCAAGTCTACTGGAGATGAATGCATGGATTAATTTCTCCTGGTCTTTTTGGGAGAGAAAACCTTTAATTCTGTTGATGTTTCTGAGATGGTAAAAAGCTGCCTTGGTGACAATCACTGACCAAGTTCGTAACCTTGAAGTGTTGATAGACTCAGATCTGACTTTCAGCAGCCACATCAAAGCTGACCCTGTAGTAACCTGAGTGGTGAACTGGTATTAAAATAATACACGCAGACGTCTGGTACCATGTTTGCTCTTTTACTAGCATTTGCAGACACATACACACTAGCCAGTAGTTGGAACAGCTTCCAAGTAGCACACATGTGTTCTCTCTCTTTTGGGGCGGAGTACTGAAAAACACCTAACAAAGGTTCCGGGGCGCAGCCCTCTAACCAAGCAGTGAGATAACATTCACTCTGCAACACTTCTCCCCCTTTAAGTGCAAACATATAAGGGCACCAAATAGAACACAGACTTGTTACTTCAGTGGTTAGAAAGTACCAAAGTATATATAAATATACCTGTAATCATTGAACTGCATTTTCTTTTTCTTAACCAAAAACCAAACCACTGTATCTTGTTTGCAAAACAATTTTGAACCATTTTTTTTTTCTTGTATATAACAGTTCAACATGTCAGTCTATCTGGAGGCTTGTGTTGCTTCTTTGATCTCCTTAGTTCTGGAGTAGTGTCTCCAGGCCTGGGAGCAGGAGCAGGTGGAGCAGCGTGCACAGACAGTCCATCAGGTGCCACATTTGTGTGCTCTGACAGTCCCTCGTGTGACACCTCAGGGTGCTCTGGTGTCACTGGCACCATAATATTGTCTCCTGAGTTGCTCACTCTGGCCTTGTGTGAAACACTCTGAGGACCCTTCCCTCCCACATCATGGCAGACACGCAGGTGATCCTGGTGCCTGAGGAACCTGCTTACCTTCAGACAAGTCCACTACAAAAGACACTGGATCCGTCCGACGGTGAATGACTCCTGGCAACCAGGGCGAACCTGTGGCAAAGCTTTTAACATAGACACAGTCCCCGGGGTGAAAAAGTCTCTCTTTAGCATGTTGGTCTCATCTAGCTTTTTGCTCATCCTGCGACCTGATGACTCTCCCCCTCACATCTGGGTGAAGGAGATCCAGATGAGATTGTGGCCTCCTTCCCAGTAACATCTCTGCTGGGGGTACTCCTGTAGTTATGTGCGGAGTAATCCTGTAATGGAAGAGGAAACGTGAAAGCTTGGTTCCCAGAGAGTGTCCTGACATTTTCCTCAGTCCATCTTTCAGAGTTTCAACTAAGCCGTTGGAAGCAGGGTGATAGGGGGCAGTGCAAACATGACGGATCCCGTTTTTCTCAACAAACTCTTTGAAAACCTCACTGGTGAAAGTGGGCCCATTGTCTGTAACAATCATGTCTGGCCGACCATGTGTGGCAAATATGCCTCTAAGTGTCTCTGTCGTAACTGGGGCAGTAATATTTGACATGATATGAGCCTCGAGCCACATAGAATGCGTGTCCACCAGCGCCAAGAACATCTGACCCATAAATGGACCAGCAAAATCCAGGTGAAGCCTGGACCATGGATTGCCTGGCCACTGCCATGGGTGAAGCGGCGCTGATGCTGGCATCTTTTGGTTACTTTGACATTGTAAGCATGCCTTTACCTTTCCTTCCAAGGCACAGTCCATAACAGGCCACCACACAAATGACCTGGCGAGACTCTTCATTCGGGATACCCCAGGGTGGGCATCATGTAGCTTCTCCATCAACTGTGCCTGCTCTGGCGGAGAGACAATCACTCTGGAACCCCAGAGGACACAGCCATCCAGCACACTTAGCTCAAGTTTGCGCTTGACATACGGTTTGAATCCCTCCTGCTCTACAGTTACAGGCCATCCTTGCATCACCTATCTCTTAACCTGTGATAACACTGGGTCTCTCTCAGTTCACATTTTGATCTGTTTTGCTGTCACTGGAACATTTGACAATTTGTCCAATAGAAAAACAGTCTCTGGAAGCAGGCCACTGTGGCTTGGTGTGTCAGGGAGAGGCAGGCGGCTGAAGGCGTCAGCATTTGCATTTTCACTACCTGCTAGGGCTGGTAACATTCCCCAGAAATTAAATTCGAATGTGGGTCTTAAAAAATGGTCCGAATATCGAATATATTCGAATGTTATTATTATTTTTTTTATTTATTTTTTCCCCGCGGAGAATATACTTGTTATTGTAACAGTACCCCATTATATCCAACAGAGGGCGTTGCACACTGCCAAATGTCAAGAAAAACGACCAGTGGTAGTCAAACGCTGATTTATTCAGACACAATCCAACATGTATCTAGTGCAACTGAAAACCTACGCCGTCAACTATACTGATTGGCCGCATGTCTTTGCAAATGAACTTCGTTAACTTTTTAGTGATGGCCACTTGTTTTGCAGCGGGAAGAGAAGTGGTCGGGCTGTAAAACGCTGTTAGCCTGGGTTGTTTGGGAAGCGGGCCGTCTGTTTCGTCTTCACCAACTTGTTTCCATTCGGTCGGGTGTGCAGCTATTAAATGCGTCCTCAAATTTGTGGTAGTGGAGTGATATGCCAGCTCTGCATCGCATAACTTGCAAACGGCCTTGGTTTTGTCGACAACTTGACCTCCAACTGACCAGAATCCAAAAAAGCGCCAAAGATAGATGTAGCAGTCACTTATTATGTAAATACGACAATCCATCTATAAAATATATATTTTGTAAATTATTTGAATGTTCATTTTTACGTTCAAATGTACATATTTTTCCCACATTCGAGGAATATCCGAAATTCGAATATTAATTTACCAGCCCTACTACCTGCCTTGTACTGTATGCGATACTGATATGCTGACAGGGTTAATGCCCAGCATTGTATTCTTGCTGAGATCATGGGAGGAATGCCTTTTGACTCACTAAACAGACCCATTAAAGGCTTATGGTCTGTAAAGATGGTAAAAGGGCGACCAAACAGGTAGTGGTGGAAGCTTTTCACAGCAAAAACCACAGCTAGTCCTTCTTTCTCTAACTGTGAGTACCCTTTTTCTGCTGCAATGAGAGTATGTGACACATAGCTGATGGGCTGCTCACTTCCATCCTCCATACATTGGTTGCTATGCGCCGACCTTATCGGCAGCAAGTCTGTGTAGCTCTCAATTTTTCTCATCGTTTATATGATTATTTGTCATCTAAACATTTTTAGTTAGTTTTCATTGATCTGCTTTTATGTTTTAATTATTTTTTTGACAATGTGCACTACTACTAAAGCAGTGTACACAAGAGAAGAACTGTTGGCACTGTCAAGGATTGGACGTGGAATTAAACATCCAATTCTGACCGAGCTTAAAGGGATAGTTCGCCTTTTTTGACATGAAGCTGTATGACATCCCATATAGCAGTATCATTTATGAACATTGACTTACCCCCCGCTGCGTCCTGTGAGCCGAATCCCAGCTGAGTTTTGCGTTCCACGAAGGTAGTCCGGCTAGTTGGCTAGGGTCAAAAAAATAAAGCGTTTTGCTTCTCAAAAAAATATCCGTTCAAAAGAGTAATACATTTGCATCACAAAATGTTGTCCAGGAAAAAGTCAGACCTCGCTTCGCTTGGCGCTATTTTTGCCTCCCTTGATATCAATGCGTCCAATGTAAAACAGTGCAGACCGAAGAGCAAACCGAGCACTCCCTAGCCACCTAGCGATAGCCGCACCTGTTACCGTGTTTACTGCTCGGAAGCAGGGGACTGCTGGGTCTGCTCTTCGGTCTGCACAGTTTTACATTGGACGCATTGATATCAAGGGAGGCAAAAATAGCGCCAAGCGAAGCGAGGTCTGACTTTTTCCTGGACAACATTTTGTGATGCAAATGTATTACTCTTTTGAACGGATATTTTTTTGAGAAGCAAAACGCTTTATTTTTTTGACCCCAGCCAACTAGCCGGACTACCTTCGTGGAACGCAAAACTCAGCTGGGATTCGGCTCACAGGACGCAGCGGGGGGTAAGTCAATGTTCATAAATGATACTGCTATATGGGATGTCATACAGCTTCATGTCAAAAAAGGCGAACTATCCCTTTAAAAAGCTGTACCGTGGATGCAGAGCTGGAGCGAAATTAAAGGCAAAGAGGCACAACAGGTGGAGGTACAAACCTTTTCTGCCCTCGGTGATTATGGGAAACGCTAACTCGCTACCAAACAAGTGTGATGAGTTAGAGGCGCTTGTGCGGAACCAACGGCTATATAAGGAGAGCAGTTTGATCTGTCTGTATGAGTCCTGGCTGAACGACAACACACCAGACTCATGTGTGGACATACCCGGCTTCACAGCCGTACGAGCGGATCGAGACCTGAGTACGAGCGGCGGTAAGCGGAAAGGCGGGGGTGTTATACTGTTCTTTAATCAAAGATGGGTAAACCTCCACAATGTGACCGTTAAGGAGAGGGTTTGTTGTCCAGATATCGAACTGCTGTCAGTTGGTTTCCGTGCGTTCTATGCGCCCAGAGAATTCCATACACAGTCGTCATCGTTGTTTACATTCCACCGAGGGCGGCACCTGTAACGGCGTGTGACGTCATCCATGACGCCGTTGCTAGGATACAGACCCAGCATCCTGAGGCATTCATTGCAATCACAGGGGATTTCAACCACGTCTCTCTATCCTCCTGCCTGACTGGCTTTGTACAATGTGTGGACTGTCCAACACGTGGAGAAAATACATTAGATCTGTTCTATGCTAACGTGAAGGAGGCTTACAGGACAGTGTCTCTTCCACCACTGGGTAGATCTGATCACAGCATGGTCTATCTACAACCCACATACAGACCATGTGTACAAAGACTCCCTGTTACTACCAGATCTTTCAGGAAGTGGTCACCAGAGGCGAGTGATGCATTGAGAGACTGCTTTGATGTCACAGACTGGGCTGTACTGCTGGAGGAAGATGAAATGGACATTGACATGGACAGGAGGGTCAGCACCATCACAGACTACATTAACTTCTGTAGGGACACTGTGATTCCAGTCAGGACTGTAAGGTTCTATCCAAATAATAAACCATGGATCACCAGTGACATCAAAGACCTCCTGAACCAGAAAAAGAGGGCGTTCCAGAATGGAGATGGAGAAAGGCGGAGGAGTGTACAACAGGAGCTTAAAAAGACATTACGTCGAGCTAAGGTGGAGTACAAGAAAAAGGTGGAGAGACATCTGGAGAACAATAACACCAAGGAGGTGTGGAGGGGCATGAGGACCATCACTGGATACAGACTGAAGAACTCTCAGTCTGTAGAAGATGAAGTGGACAGAGCCAATACTTTCAACAATTATTACAACAGGTTTGACAGTGTGGCTTTTCCCACCTCTGCTGCTGCTCCCTCCACCCCCACCACTACAGCTGCTTCCTCTATACTGCTTCCACTGCCCTGCTGTACTTCCACCTCAATGGCAACCTGCATCGCCAATCCTCCTCCGCCTGACGGCACCTCTACCTCTGCTGTCACCAACAAGCTTCTTCTGTCCAGCTGTACCTCCACCTCTGCAGCAACTTCCACCGCCTGGTCTCCTGAACCAAGCTACACCTCCACCTGTGTGGCAGCTTCCACCACCAGGCATCCTGAGCCCAGCTGCACCTCCACCTCTACGGCAGCTTCCACTGCCAGGCCTTCTGAACCCAGTCACACCTCCATCTGTGCGGCAGCTCCCACCGCCTGGCCTCATCAGCCCAGCTGCACCTCCACCTCTGCGGCAGCTTCCACTACCAGGCCTTCTGAACCCAGCCACACCTCCACCTCTGCGGCAGCTTCCACCACCAGGCATTCAGAGCCCAGCTGCATCTCCACATCTGTGGCTGCTCCCACCGCCTGGCCTTCTCGGTCCAGCTACTCCTCCACCTCTGCAGCAACTCCCCCCACTAGCCCTCCTCTGTCCAGCTGCACCCCCAACCCCATCTCTATGGTTGATAGCAACATCACTCCTGTCGCCATCCCTCCGCTACAACCTCTGTGTCTAACTATAGAGGAGGTTGGAGCTGAGCTCAGGAGACTTAAGCCAGGGAGGGCTTCAGGCCCAGATGGAGTCTGTCTAAGGCTTCTGAGGGACTGTGCTGGTCAACTAGCAGTCCCTCTTCAGAGGCTCTTCAATATGAGCATTCAGATGGAAAAAGTCCCAGTACTGTGGAAAACTTCTTGTCTCATACCGGTGCCCAAATTAGGGCAACCGGTGGAGCTGAATGACTACAGACCGGTGGCTCTGACATCTCATATCATGAAGACCTTGGGGAGACTTCTTGTTCGTCGCATGAGATTGCAGGTTGCTGAGGTTCTTGATCCCCTCCAGTTTGCCTACCAGAAACACATAGGAGTGGAAGACACGTTTCTGTACATGTTGCATCGGGCATATGCTTATCTGGATGTGCCTGGTTCATATGTGAGAGTCATGTTCTTTGACTTCTCCAGTGCCTTCAACACCATACGGCCTCCCATACTGAAAGACAAGCTGCTCAGTATCGGTGTGGCCCCCTCCCTGACATCATGGATTATAGACTATTTGTCTGCCAGACCACAGTATGTCAGGATGGGGAAATGTGTTTCTGGAACACTGGAATGCAGTACTGGGGCTCCGCAGGGTACTGTTTTGGCTCCTTTTCTTTTCACCCTGTACACATCAGACTTCAGGTACAACTCAGAGTCCTGCCACATTCAGAAGTATTCTGATGATACGGCTGTTGTGGCATGTGTGCGCGGTGGACAGGAGAAGGAGTACAGGGACCTTGTGGAGGCCTTTACTGACTGGAGCAAAAATAACTGTTTGCTCCTGAACACCACCAAAACCAAAGAGCTGGTGGTGGACTTCAGGAGATCTAAAACCCCATACCAGTCAGTCTGCATTGATGGAGGGGAGATAGAGACTGTTCAGACCTGCAAATACCTGGGGGTGGTGCTGGATAATAAACTGGAGTGGTCTGCCAACATAGACGCAGTGTACAGGAGGGGCCAGCGCCCCCAGAGTTCTCAGGTCCTTCAATGTCTGCAGTGATATGATGTGCATGTTTTATCACACTATCATTGAGAGTGCACTGTTCTATGCTGGTGTCTGCTGGGGGAGTTGCACTACAGACAGAAACTGTAGGCGCCTGGACAAACTGGTGAAAAAGGCTGGTTCTGTTGTAGGCAGAAGGCTGGACCCTCTCGGTGCTGTGGTGGAGAAACGGATGAGGAGGAAGTTAGATTCTGTGATGGAGAATAATAAACATCCTCTCCACAGCATCCTGACAGGACAGAGGAGCAGCTGCAGTGAGAGGCTCATCTCTCTGCGCTGCAGGACTGAGAGGTTCAGAAGGTCCTTTGTTCCCACAGCCATAAGGCTTTATAACAGTGACTGCTGAGTTCTTCTCAAATTGATTCCATCCATCCATCCATTATCTTCCGCTGGTCCGGGGATCGGGTCGCGGGGTCAGCAGCTTGAGCAAAGAGACCCAGACATCCCTGTCCCCGGCCACTTCCTCCAGCTCTTCTGGGGGGACGCCGAGGCGTTCCCAGCACTGCACGAAAAGAGGGATTTGTGTCACTGTGGACGGCAGTGAACATCCGAGAATTTGCCTAATTTTCGGACGCACCTGGGCGCTTGTGTTGTGGAGAAAATGAGTCGAATCCCGCGTTGGTCAGCCGTCCATTGGGGAGTTTATTGAACAAACTGTCACAGCAAATATGCATACAGAATGTACAAAATGTCCGACGAGCTCATCTTGTGACACCCTTTTATACCGTTTTATCATAACAAGTGTACGTGGCCCTCTCTGGAGGCGCCTAGCTTTCGCAGTTTATCATAAACACGCTCATTCTAACTATCAACAATATTCATATGAACCAGTCAACAAGGCCCAGGATGTAACTAGGCCAGAAGTCATGAGCATGTCATGACATCCTTCTCCCACATAGTCCCCCCTGAAATCACTTATTAGTGATTTAATAAAGAAATAATCTAAAATGAAAGAAAATCATCCCACATAGTTAATTAAGAATTAATTAACATAATCAACACTAAATCATCCTAATAATTCTACAATATCAATCAACGGGACCATTTTGAATAAATGAAAAGGAATATATATATGTGTACTCGAATCACATTAAATGATTAAATTAAATTAAACGATATTGAATTCAACAACACTACAAATTTTACATTGCCATCACACCTGTCCACTGTTCGCAGTGCATAGGTGCGAAAAACCCACCGGCTGCTACTTTCGTAACTCATGTTCTTATCTTGGGAAAACTCACCTACGGCCCCACCCCACTTGGCGAGCGACCACTTTACCAAGGTCGCACTCCGAACAGTCGACTAACACAACTGGCAATGCACATATTAGTGATCAGTTCTGATTGATAATACACATAGACTGAATACACCACCATCAAATCAGTTAATCACTTGTATCATTTGTACCACGTACCATACATAAAATTATTGATTATCACACAACAATAGTAATAAAATGCAATGTAATGCAGCTCTTCTAGTCCCGTCCCATCTCCCGTACTCTGGTGTCGTCTGCTTCTGGCCGAACATCCGTCCGGCTGGGTCTGGAACTGCTAAGCTAACTCTGGGAGGAGAGGTCGCCAATACGTCACTCCCAATCAAAGAGATCTTCAGCATCTCTTCTCCCTGTCAGACTATACTTGGTTCCACACTCGCGGAAAAAATCATGTGAACCGTCCGTTGATAACCTTCATTCGTTGACCCGCTCTCCCATGCGTTGGTCCTCAGACCTGGTCTCGCATGGTCATCTGCCTCCAGATTCCTTCCCCTGTTTGTTTGAACATCACTTGCAGCAAACACCTTCTCAGAATGGGTATAATGCAACACCCCAATAGGGAAACCATCCTCACTATCAACAATATTGCTATTCCCGCCTTAACTGCCATCGCTCCCCCTTCTCCCAAAATCCCAAACAGACCAGTCCACTACCATTCGCCTCCACCATTCCCCATTTTGTTAAATATGATCCACGGCAAAATAGACTCAAATCCAGCTGCAATCTCACTGCGTGCTTTGAGCTCAAAAGGAATCCCTCTCGGCTGCCCTATTGCATCCAAGTAAACGTGCTTATCCCTGATGTAGTCATCACTAGATCTTTTAACTCTCCCTTTTCCCACATCCAAACCTCGCATCTCGTTTACCTTGTCATCCACTACCACAACTGATGTCTTCCTCCTCACCAGTGCCCAAAGACCTATCTCCCTGTTGGGTAGCACATTTAACAAAACATGATCTCCACACATCCAGTAACTCTCAGCTATCAGGTGTGTCTGATCCCCAAAAAGATATAGAGTTAAAATGATCATTTCTATATTTTCACAATCCCAATAAATATTGGTTTCATTTAACAGTAGTATTACCTACGCGAGTTCCAAAAGCATTCAAACTCACCATCGTAATCTACTCTATCATCAGTCGGAGGCCCATCCTGTGATGTACTCAGATTAAATTCAGCACAAGAAGACTCCAATTTGTGGCCCTCCCTTATTTTGAAAATAACTATGTACTTTATTTGGCCCAAACATCAATCTGCACTTAATACCACACATAGGAAACAATAACCATTTATCCTCTGCCGATGTGAACCTACCTTCTCTGCATTCCCGTTGCTGGACCACCGCACCGTCTCTGAAGGTGTGTGGCTCTGGAACAACAACAGGCAATGCTCCTGGAGCGTCTGCGCATATGAGACACTCTGTCGCTGTCAGTTCTCTCGTAGTGTACCATGCCCATCTATACCACATATCCTGTGCTGCCTTAACCCATTTTCCACAGTTACACTGTTTTCCTGACTTTACCTGTGCATGTACACTCCGTCTGTTCTTGGGTTAACATGATTATTCTGTCCCGTAGTGCTAATGGTATCAAATCCCCCTAGACTTCCACGAGAAGTCTTTCTGTTCTTACAACTATTGTGAACAACTTCTTCTGACCCAATCTGACATGATCTTACCAGATTGCCCCTTTGTTGTGGCGTCCAGAGGCGGTGATTTGGTCGTCTCCTCCTCCGGACCCATGATCCACCCCTCCTCACACTTACCCCTACTTACTCATATTTACTCATCCTTCCTCACACTTCCTCACCCTTTATTCCCACATACTTAAATTCAAGCTTAGCAGATGCCTCTTCACGACTAGCTCTAGTGTGTACTGCTGGCAAAGTTCGTGGCGTGGCATGGTCTGAGTGGGTGTGTATTGTTGCATCATACTCATCTGACCCAGGCTGGCTACTTCCCGGCGGGGTGGCTTCATCACGGGACCCTTCCAGCCTCTCCTGTCTGCGGGATCCCGTCCAACATCTCCAGGCTTCGTTCTCCTGAACCCATGCTGTCGGCCAACACCCACACCTGGATGCTCACAGTGTCAGAAATCTTAACCTCTTCCTTTTGTTAATCCTTTCCCTCGGACTCGACTCCGTCTGTGTCTTTAGTCCGAACCTTAGTGCAGTGATTCAAATGGTACCATGTGTTGCTACCTTCCATTTGAACTGCTGTTGACGTTGCTCGCACCATTGTGTACGGTCCTTTCCATCTTGGCTCAAGCCACTTCCTCCGGAACACTTCGATGTGCACCTGGTCGCCTGGCACCACTGGCCTCTCAACCAGCTGTTCGAGACTCAAGTCTCTGGACTCCTCCTGTAGATAGATTGTTCTGTGGATTGCAGTTAGTTGCTTCATGTAAGCTGTCCACTCTGTTTGCACCTGCTCAAGTGGGGGCCCTTTAAAGGGACCTCTCAACTGAGGTGCCGGCATGGGTCGACCCGTTAGCATTTTATGCGGTGTTAGTGCGTGACTCTATGAGTCTGCATACAAAAGCTCATTAGTGCAAGCGGCAAAGCATCTAGTTTAGTTTAGTTGACGCACAGATTCAATTCAATTTCACTTCCCAGGTTCCATTGATCCTCTCAACCATCCCTTGACTCTGTGGATGATAAACGGCCCCACAGCGCTGCTTGATTCGCAGCTGCTGCAGAATGCCTCTTGCACTTTTCTAACCAACCCTTAACCATTATTTGAGCTAATCTCTGATGGAATGATAAACAGATGAATCAATTCTCTTACCAAAAATTTTTTTACGACTATTTATCCAATATGTATGACCAATATCCTTGTGGTGGCGTGACATCTGGCTCCAGTAACACCATTGGTGCCAAGACAGCAAGCTGGCACTTTGATGCTACTTTTGCTGCTTCATCAGCCGCGTTATTACCTTTACTGACCACTTTGTTACCTTTACGATTATTTGACACTGTATCACTGCCAATTTTCAATTTTCATGACTGCAATCCGCTCCTTCATTTGGACCTCATGTCGCACTGGACTTCCGTCTGACCTCCTGAACCCTCTCTGCTTCAAAACTGCTTCAAACAAATAGCAAATATCATGAGCATATGCAGAATCTGTGTACACATTCGTAACCTTACCTTTCACCAGTCAACATGCTTCCGTTAGTGCCTTCAGTTCAGCCAACTCTGCCGAACATGGCCGTTCACACTTCTCAGCTTTCACCGTCACAAAGTTTTCCACCTTCCTGTTTCACAACTGCAAAACCTGCATGATTACCCAAATGATCTCACAACATGAACCATGCACAACATAAGTGACGTCAGCCTGAACAAGTGAAGTTGCTTCTAAGTCAGGTCTCAGTTTAATGTACCACACAGCTTCTGCCACACACTCATGTGGTTCTCCTTCAAACTCACGTGGAATGACATCCGCAGATCCCGATGTAGCACACTTCTGTATTCACATCTGGACGTGTCAAAAGATGCACAACCTGCAAACATCCTGCCTGAGTCACAACATACCTACTCTGATTTATTAGTTCTGAAATCTTATGGTGTCTATTGGAGACATATAAGAAAAATGGCTTCTCATAGACTAATGTTGCCCGTTTCGGATGACTCTTGCTAATTCTGTTTCAAATTTCCAAAGGCTAACTTAGCCTCGGTTGTCCTCTCCAGTTGTGCTTTCAACCTTTGATCTTTGGATTTTTCATGATTCCTTCCAGAGGAAGCGCATTTTATTGCATAATCCTCCCAAAAGAAGATCATACTTGTTTTATTTTAATTTTATTTATTTATTCATTAGTTATTTATTTATTTACTTTGGACATGGCGCTTTTCTTACTCCCTCCAAGTGGGATGGAGAGATATCAGTAATTCCCTATGGGCTAAATAGATACTCTAATTTAGGCTATCAATGCTAAAATTTAAATTAGAAACTTTGTTCCGTTCAAATTTTAGAACTTCGTAATAGTGGCACATTTAAATTTTAAATTCAGAAACTTTGTTTTGTTCTGTCCTAGTAACAGTGACCTATTTAAATTCAAGTTTTAGAACCTTAGTAGTCGTGACACATTTAACTTAAAAACTTCGTTTTGTTTTGTAATAATGACACACCTGAGGGCGGTTTTTAAAACCTTTTGAGTACGTCCGATGTAAGTGTACTTCTTACCTCTATATGTCAATGTAAACCAATAGTGGGATTCCTCTGCCAGAGGAACGCCTTGGACCTGCCGGGCCACTTGCTCCGCCCCGCAGGGACTGGCCACGGTCCTGCCGAACACTCGGGTTTCTCGGTGCTCTCGGACAGCTGTAAACAAAGTGTCCCCACTCGCCACAGGCCCAACATGCCCCCGAGGACCTTCGTCCTCCAGGTGCACCTCTTCTTGACCTTTGACAGGGTCGACGATGGACTTGCCCCTGTGATGGCTGTTCAGCGGCCCCTGCTGTTATGGCCTCATTTCGTACTTCTTGCTCTCTCTCCTGTGTTCTTTTAAATTTAGGGAAGCCGGAAGAAACCTGTGATCTGTGCTCCACTAACAGACGGCAGTTGTAATGGTGGGAAATCCAACCAGCCGGCTCTCACAGCTGATGTCGGTTGTCGGGGCACAGAGGACACGCTCTGCCGGGATCCAGATGCAAAATCTCACGAATTCGGGGTCACCATTATGTTGTGGAGAAAATGAGTCGAATCCCGCGTTGGTCAGCCGTCCATTGGGGAGTTTATTGAACAAACTGTCACAGCAAATATGCATACAGAATGTACAAAATGTCCGACGAGCTCATCTTGTGACACCCTTTTATACCGTTTTATCATAACAAGTGTACGTGGCCCTCTCTGGAGGCGCCTAGCTTTCGCAGTTTATCATAAACACGCTCATTCTAACTATCAACAATATTCATATGAACCAGTCAACAAGGCCCAGGATGTAACTAGGCCAGAAGTCATGCTTCTCCCACACTTGCAGGCAGACAAACTTTAAGTTTGTGGAGCGAGAAAATCGTCACAAACGAACCCGACTCGCGGCGAGCTCTCACAGCGGGGTGCTAATGGCCCAGCGATTAGCACCCCGCTGTGAGAGTGCCTGGACCTCTCACTGGCCTCGCTGGTATTGGACGAAAAAGGCACGTGATTACATGAAAAAGCTCATGTACTGTCGGTAAAGCTGACCGCCCATTGGCCCATTAGGTTAATATATGCATACTTTATATGGGCATATCATTCAGCAATTATGATTAATAATTGTGATTATGATTACTAATATTCCTGGGATGTTCGTGTACTTCATATATTCACGTCATTCTTATAAGCAGCACTATGACTAGGCTATGAATGCAGGCATGAATGACGTGAATCTATTGAGGAAATGAAAAAGGAAACTTTTTTTTTAAAGTTTTCACTTTTACCACCGCAAATGCAGGGGCTTAACGTATGCGGACATGTAAGGGGCCACACACATCCAGAAATCACTCTTTTTATGCAGTGCAGGCCAGCCGAGAAACATAGTCTCTCCAACGTGTCCTGGGTCTTCCCCGGGGCCTCCTCCCAGTGGGACGGGCCCGGAACACCTCACCGGGGAGGCGTCCAGGAGGCATTCTCACCAGATGCCCGAGCCACCTCATCTGACTCCTCTCGACGCGGAGGAGCAGCGGTTCTACTCTGAGCCCCTCCCGGATGACTGAGCTTCTCACCCTATCTCTAAGGGAGAGCCCAGACACCCTGCGGAGGAAACTCATTTCAGCCGCTTGTATTCACGATCTCGTTCTTTCGGTCACTACCCACAGCTCGTGACCATAGGTGAGGGTAGGAACATAGATTGACCGGTAAATCGAGAGCTTCGCCTTCTGGCTCAGCTCCTTCTTCACCACGACGGGCCGGTGCAGAGCCCGCATCACTGCAGACGCCGCACCGATTCGTCTGTCAATCTCCTGCTCCATTCGTCCCTCACTCGTGAACAAGACCCCGAGATATTTGAACTCCTCCACTTGGGGAAGGATCTCATTCCCGACCCGGAGAGAGCATTCCACCCTTTTCCGGCCGAAGACCATGGTCTCGGATTTGGAGGTGCTGATTCTCATCCCAGCTGCTTCACACTCGGCTGCGAACCGCTCCAGTGAGAGCTGAAGGTCACGGCCTGACGACGCCATTGATTGATTGATTTTATTTATTTGTTTATTTTGACATTTAGTAATTTATTATTATTTAGTTAGTAGTAGAATTATTATTGATGTTAATTCAATCATTGTAAATATTTAAAAAAATGTTGAGCTACTTGACGAATTTGAATTTCCCCCATTGGGGGATAAATAAAGTATTTTTCTATTCTATTCTATTCTACAGTGTGAAAGAACTGCCCCCACGCCATAAGGGGACGCATCACATGACAGTATGGCATCCTTGTTGGGGTCAAAGTGCAAAAGCAGTCGTGCTGAGTGTAACTGACTGTGGCCCAGGTATGTGACACTTGGAGCTTGAAAAACGCACTTACTGGGCTTCAGACGCAGTCCGGCGTCTGACATTCTCCTCAACACCTGGTCAAGATTTTGCAAGTGCTCTTCTTCTGTTCTACCTGTGACCAGGATATCGTCCAGGTAGACCGCAACATGGGGAATGTTTTGAAGCAGATTGTCCATAGTACGCTGAAAAATAGCAGGACTGGATGCGACACCAAACACCAGGCGGTTGTACTTGAATAGCCCCTTGTGTGTGTTAATAGTTAAATATTGTTTAGATTCTTCGTCCAGTAGCAGCTGCTGGTACGCGTGAATCCTATCCAGCTTTGTGAATGCTTTGCCACCGGCCAACATGGCAAACAGGTCCTCCACCCGAGGCAGGGGATAGGTGTTGAGCTGTGAGGCCTGATTAATTGTCAATTTGTAGTCTCCACATATGCGTACTCCACCATCTTCCTTCACCACTGGGACTATTGGGGCTGCCCAGTCAGAGAACTCAACAGGCTCAATCACACCTGCTTGCTGCAGCCTCTCTAACTCAGCCTCCACCTTAAGCCTGATTCTTACTCGGCGCAACCTCGCTTTGACCCATTCTTACTAGCTGGTCGCAAATGGCGCAAACGGTCATGTGACCCAAAATTCCGCCACGCCCCCCGTCGCAAGCTAAAAAATCCTCGCACGTCGCAAGGGCGCGCACACAACTTTTTTTCTGACTTCGCGCAAGCTCAACCGGAAACAGCTGACCAAGAGAAAGGAAACATGAACACTGCAGAGACCGCGGTGACCGAGAGGGTGCGCCTCTACAAACATCTGTACGACACGTCTATGAAGTTACAATGGGACAACGTTTGACAAAGTTCGCCTTTTTGCAAAGGACGAACATTCCACCTTCTCTTCTGTTTTTGCCGCAGCCGCTTAGCTCTGAGATACATATACAGTTCTACACCCAGAGTAAATTCATTACGCATCCGCATCAGATGTGCCAGCCTCTGCTGAAGTGACACCACAGGTGGCATTGTGTACGCTTTCTTCGTATGCTTTTCTTCGTCCGGTTCTTCAGCTTGTTTCCGTAACAGTGACGCCCGCTGGTCTGGAGAGAACTGCAAATGTGACACATACTCGGCGCAAACTGCGCTTATGAGCTGAAGGAACTGTGAAGGGGCTGGCGCTTTCGATGACGTCATTAATGGTTCTCGAGCCAGAACAGTTGCGCGGTTGCGCCGAGTAAGAATCAGGCTTTAGCTCTCATTGTGTATGGCACTGTGCGTGGTTTGAAGAAGCATGGCTGTGCAATCCACACACAATTTCACTGATGTGCCCTGGAGGGTGCCAAACTCATCTTTAAAAACATCTGCATATTTAGATAGAATATCTTGTACTACTATGATGTTTTTGAATTCCCGTCAGATTTTCCCCCAATTCAGGTGAATTCTCTGTAATAGATCACGACCCAACAAACTAGGCCCATCCCCCTCAACCACCAACAGTGTCACTGTAGCCTTCTGTCCATCATACTCAATGTCCACATCTACAGCACCAGCAAGTGGAATGCACTCACCCGTGTACTTTCTCAGTCTTATATTAGTCTCTTTAAGTGCTGGTGCACCTTCTGAGCTCCACAACTTGTGGAAGGTGCCTTGACTTATCACTGAAACTGAGGCTCCAGTGTCCACTTCCATTTTCAGTTCATTGCCATTTACCTGGGGCTGGCCGATGACATTGAACATGTTGAATGAACACTGCTCCTCCGTCTCTTCATTCTGCAGGTGATGTGTGCTCATCTTGGGCTTTGATTTCCCCCATTCCTTTTTCTGTTTAGTTTTAGCTCCCCTGCACTTTTTAGCAATGTGTCCCTTTTTCTGACAGTTATGACAAACGGAGTCCTTAAAACCACAGTCATTTGCAAAGTGAGCTCCCCCACAACGGTAACGCTCCACTGACATTAATGGCTTCCCCTTTACTCTTTGGACATAAGATGAATGGCGCATGGCTGCGCACCACCGTTAGCATTTTTAATGTCTTTAGTGTTGTTTGCCGCCGTTTCCATAGCTTGGGCGATATCAAGCACCCTCTTGAAGGTTAGCGTGGATTCTCCCAATAACCGGCGCTGAATGCCGTCGTCATTCATCCCACAGACTAACCTGTCCCGCAGCATATCCTCCAGCACCGCCCTGAACTCACAGTGCTCAGATAACTGTCTTAGTTCCGCGACGAACGCCGCCACGGTCACTCCTGGCTTGCGTGAATGAGTGTGGAACTTGAAGCGTTGAACAATTACAGACGGCTTGGGGTTGTGGTGATTCTGCACCATCGTTACCAGCTCTTTGAAGCCGATCTCTCCCGGTCTCCGCGGCGTGGCAAGATTGCGGATAAGCTTGTATGTCTTGGCCCCGCACACACTGAGGAGAATCAACCGCTGTTTTCCCTCGTCTGTAATGTCATTAGCCAGGAAAAAGTGCTCCAGTCGCTCGATATACTCCACCCAGTCGCCTTCCTCCTCGACAAACTCGGTGAGTGAACCGATGGTAGCCATCACTCAAAACTGCGCGCCAACTTCTTCGATTCACAACGGTATCTACTCAACATAAATCCTCGGCTCAACTTTAGCTTTTTAATCCTCGTCGCAAGTGTAGTAACCCAAGTGGTGAACTGGTATTAAAATAATACACGCAGACGTCTGGTACCGTGTTTGCTCTTTTACTTGTATTTACCGACACATACACACACTAGCCAGTAGTCGGAACAGCTTCCAAGTAGCACACAGGTGTTCTTTCTCTTTTGGGGCGGGGTACTGAAAAACACCTAACAAAGGGTCCGGGGCGCAGCCCTCTAACCAAGCAGTGAGATAACATTCACTCTGCAACAGTCACCAAGGCAGCTTTTTTCTTACAGCATTTTCCAGAGCCACAGACATCTTCCAAGCTGCAGACATCTCCCATTCCTGGCCCCTGGTCTCTTGAGCAGCAGTCCACCGTAAGTCACTGTCCTGAGCCTTCAGCGCTGTGGTCCATGGCGCCTGTGTTCCAGCTGTAGCCCACACCGGCTGCATTCCAGCCCGTGGCTTGTGAGCCAATAGCACCAGCAGCTAGTTCCTGTTCCTGAGTGGGTCCCAGTAGCCCGTCTGTCAGCAAGACCCCTGCTACCCGTCATAGACATCCGGTCGACCACCCGAGAGGTCTCTGCTTCCTCATCACTGGACATTTGGTTGTCTGCCTCAGTCACGCTGGTTCCTCCGGCCTCTTGACCAGCCCCCAGAGGGGTCTCTATCGCACCGGTTTCTCCAGGCCCTGGAGGGGTCCCCTACTCATTTATTGAATTTATTGAAATTTGGACTGGCTTTGTTGACTTTTATCAGTTCCAACGGTGTTTGGTTCAGTTTGGATTGTTCCTTCCATCCTGAACCCCTTCTCTTGCTTGTGTTTGGCTGGTCTTCTTTTTTTTTGGTTTGTTTTTTTGGTAAGTGTGGCAGTCGTCCCTTTGAGGGGGGTACTGTTATGATCCATGTGTTTTATGTTTTTCTGTATTTTCATGTGTTTTGGGTTTTTCTGTGTTCTGGTTTCCCTTTGGTCTTCCTAGTTCTCCTGAACTAGTTAACTTCCTTTTTTACTTTGCAGATTTTTGAGAACTTTTTCCTCACTTTATCAGTTTCTTTCTGATGATAAATATATTAAAAAAACTAACCCAAGTCTGTCTTTTTTTTTTATCAATTCAGCATTTTTTTTTAAATCAATAAAATAGTCTGTAAACTCTTTTTATTGCTCTCTACCTAGTAGTACAGGCAGTATTGTAAATTCTATATTTAGAAGACTACAGCATACTGATGAGTCCAATTTTTATTGAATAATTGATCTATTAACATTTTAAATGCATGGTTAGGACATTAACAAGGCTTTCTTTCTAGTTTATATTTATTCATTCAGCTCAAGGCTCAGATGAGATGAATACTTTACTTGAGAAGAGCTAGATAGGTGTTTCTGAATTTAAAAAGGGGTTTTATTGGCTCTATTTGTGATGCAGTGGGCTGTGATAAGAGAGCCTCCAAACACAGCACATCAAAAATCGTTGAAGAAGCCTTGTGCCGATCTGTGATGATAACTGTAATGATGACTGTTATGTGTTGATCTACATTATATATATGTTGATGTATTTGCTATATCAACAAGTGCGTTTTTGAAGAAGTATTGCAACAGGCATTGGGAATTCTCCAGAGAAATACTTGCTGTACTCAGACACGGTCTCACTTTTTTTATGAGTTCTTTGTTCTATGAACATGTAAAAACACTGACATGGTTTTGATGAGGAACTGTCTCATCTAACAACAACATAAGTTGTACAATATTGCAATCAAGTAAAACTCTGGTTGTGAACCCCAAAACAGAGCACTTCCTCTCTGTGAAGGAGCACCAATACATGGCTTGTAAACTTTTATGTTGCAATACATACAAAAATATCTGATTCGACATAGTGGTGTAAAACTGAGAATGCCGCCAGTTTTTCTCTGTCACACCGCGGTGAGGTCAAGTGGGTTTTTTGTCTCGTGTCCATGTCATGTCTCGTCATTTCCTGTTTTATTTTGAAATATTAACTCTCCCTCTCGTTTCAGGTCACTTGCCTTTCCTCTTGTGTTCCAGTCTGATTGTCGTGTGAATGATTCCACCTGTTCCCTATTATCCCTGTGTACATAAGAGTCTGCGTCTCCCCTTGTCTTGTACCAGTGTGTCGTATTTGTTGGTCAAACGTGCTTCACTCTTGCCTTTCCAAGCCATAGTCAAAGTTCCAAGTTACCATTTTGGTCGTTTCCTCGCTAAGAGAGTTTTTTTTTGTTCTGATTAACTTTAATAATATAGTCTTGCTTAACTTTGTAGCACCCAAGCATATGAATAATCATTGAAAAAAATCATTTTGGCTTTTCTTGCATCTTTTTGGGTGGGAATAAACCAATATTTTTTGATGGATGGATGGATGGATGGAATTGGGCTATTTTTGATCATTTTCGGCAATGTTGCATATTTGCAACTGTCGGCTTTCCTGATTAATTTTGTTCACAAAACCAAGTCATTCTCTGCAGATCGTTTGGCAAAAAAGGTACAGTGAAAGTTCACCAGTAACTGCTGCTACTACAATAAAATGTATATGATAGACCTTTATTGAACATTCTTTATATAAAGTGTGGAACGCAACCATCATAAACTTTCCATTCAACAACAAATCAAACAGATTTCACAGATCTTTGTTGTGAAGAAGTGAATATAAAATGCAAAAAATGTAATGTAAATAAAAACGTACACATGAATTTAAATAATGTAATGTAAATAAATACATGTAATAATGTATTGTAAATAAAAATGTAATGTAAATAAAAAAATGTGCACATGAAGCTAATAAAAAAAAATGCAAAAAAATAATCATAATAATATAATTTGGAGACCAGGGGCCCGTTGCACAAAACTAAGATAAGGGATTAAGCCGGGATATGTTGGCTATCCTGGCTCAACTTATCCATGATCCAGTTGCACAAAAGTGGGATAGAGGGAAGTGGGATATGTTCAGACGTAAGTTACCATGGAGATTTATACTGTGAAGCTAGCCTGCTCCAGACCAGGCTAAGTTCCAGGATCTATTTAATCTCATTCCTCATCTCAGTCAGCGGTCGCTGAGTGTAATGTGTTAGATGATCTTCTCTCAACGTGTGATACTGTGGTATGAGAAAGACGAGACGCACACGTTGAGCTTCTTTCACATTCAATCAGAAGATTTATTCTTCTTGTGTGCTCAATCTTCATATACAGCATACTTCAGATATCGCATACTTCAGGTATCGCATACTTCAGGAATCGCATACTTCAGTAGAGAACCATTAACTTCATTACATCAGAATTGACTGTAATATACCTTTAAACCAAACAATGCTTCTTTCAACATGCTCTATTTAGCATTATGAATTCTGTCAAATTACAAAATTAATTCACAAATAGCTTTTACTTCTCTAAATTAATTTTGTAGTTAGTGCTTTAAATTCAATACCTTGTCCTATTTTCTGAGACCTTTTGTATTTAACAATCAAAATAAAAATATATAACATATATTTTAACATTTAAGCATCTTAGCTTTTAACGATATCCATTTTTCCATAAAAGAAAATAATATTTTACATCTTGCATAAACAACTATTCTCTCAATATAAACTGAAAAAGGTGCAATGCTTCTTTAATACTGTGCCTCTTTACTCAGCTTCACATAACGATATGGTTCATCAGGTTATTCAACAACCCATGAAAAACATCACATAAAATAAAATAAAGACCAGAACAATGTCCTTCAGCTAGCTCCTCAGTTAGCTCACACATGTGTAGAAGCCTGCTAGCATTAGCTCCGATTAGCCTTCATGAACAAGTCCCGTTTTTGTACACAATACAATTACAAAACGAACTTCGCGACTCATTAGTTGAGATTCGATTTAAGAACCTTTTCAACTCTTTCAAGAAACTAATATGTAGGCATAAAACACATTTTTACTGACCTGTGGTATGAGAAAGACGAGACACACACATTGAGCTTCTTTCACATTCGATCAGAAGATTTATTCTTCTTGTGTGCTCAACAGTGTTGCCAGATTAGGTTGAGCGATTTCCGCCCAATCACGTTCCAAAACCCGCCCACTTCAGCAAAAAACCGCCCAACAACGTTTTTCACATGAAAACATTTAATATTTGAGTAATACTTAAATTCTGAAACATATTACTCATTAACCACATGACAAGTATCTTTCACAGTGTTACAAAGTTGTTGTTTTTTTTTTTCGTTTTTTTTTCTTGATATCAGTATAATGCAGGAGGACGTCCTAAAAGTATGGATTGCACCTGTCCTGCAAGATCCGTCCAAGGCACGGTGCAAATATTGCAAAAGTGAGATCCGGACTGTATTTGGCCTTCAATCAGTTTTTGGCAGGTGAAAACTGATTGATAACTGCAAAACGCATCCAAACATGGGAAGCAAATACTATGAAGGGCCCAGATCCGATAAAAAAACAATGCAGTCACGAGGATCGCTGCAAAAGTTATCATATCTTTATTGAAAATCCACCAATAGCCTAAATCATATTCATTACAGTCTAATTTCCAAAGACAGGGCTCTACAAAGTCATCAGATATACCGAGCACAGATACATGTTTATCACGTAATTGTCTTTACGTGATAAACGTCAAACTTTCGAAGCTATAATTAGGTCTACATTATAATGCAGTTGTGTGTATCTGCATAGTAAGATCGCGTAACCCAGAGAAAAGCAGACGGTTTTGCGCTACCGCTCAACGGGCTGCTGTGCGCGCTCCCGCGGCAGCAAATCAGATTCTGGCAGACAATCACTTTTTGGCACGACACCTGTACTCAACCACTATATGGCTCTGTTCAACCAGCTACGGCATATCTGCCGCCTGCTGTGTACGTAGGCCTACACTGTATGGATTGATAGGAACACAGTTTGATTTTGTTTATTCACTTTTAACATTAACCTTTTTATTCACTGAATAAAATGCATAACTGTTGTGAGAACAAAAATCCCCGCCCAAACGTGTCGAAAGCAGCCCAAATTGTATTCGCCCGCCGAAGGCATTTTCTGCCCGCCGGAGGCAGTCAAAAGACGCCCAATTGGGCGGCCACCCGCCCAATCTGGTAACACTGGTGCTCAATCTTCTCTATGCCACCAATGCGACAGCGCCCCTAGCGGTTGTGTGTGGAATTGCATAGGTCTAACTAAAATGACACTAAAGAACTTATTACAATGAGAAGTTAAAGATACAAAATGAAAAATTATGTTTTTGTATGGGTGTCTATTTTCTTAATTATTGCTTTAATTTACTATTGACTTGTTTTTCACCCCTCTACATATACAGCACAAAAACCTAACAAAAATTCCTCTGCCATTGCAGGCCCAACTTAAATCAACATGCATATTAATTAAAATAATTTAACACATATTGTCTCTGACCAGCCGACCACAGTCGTCATCCGGGAAGATGGCAGGAATGTCCCAGTCTATGAGAGCTGGCACTCTGGGGGCCCTCTCCTTTCTCAGGCAGGCCACATTGATATCACATGCCCTGTCTGGGCTGACTCTCAGGTGGTTCAGACACTGAAAGCGTGCCTTCAGTAGGCCAAATGTCATTTCTATCCGGGCCCTTGTTCTGGCATGGGCATGGTTGTATGCCAGTTGTGCCTCCAGAGGGTCTGCAAATGGAGTGAGCAGAAAAGGCTGGCAGGCATACCCTCTGTCACCCAGCAATACACCCAGGAATTCACCTGTGAATACAAAATGTTACCAACACAACCTCATAAGTAGTGACATTCTTAACACAGCCATTATGTTAAAAGTAGTTATCAATAGAGGTTCTGTGGCTCACCTTGTGATAGGCGCCGATAGATCTCTGAGTTCCGAAACACTCGGGAGTCGTGGACCGAGCCGGGCCACTTTGCCACAACATTACTGATCAAATAGTCAGCATTGCAGACCATCTGAAATGATAAGATGTTAAACCAATCAATGCACAGTACAGGCAATGTGTGGGCAGGCACATTCTTAATAAAAAGTACACTTGTGGGGGGCGTGGTTATGGCACCGAACTAAGCACACGTCTTTTTGTGAGCTCCTGGCGATATTCTTGTAAAATCCTGTAAATTTTCCTTTTACTACATAAACAGTGATTACAAATCATTTGCGGCGACCTATTTTTGTACACCCGCGACAATATGCCGGAAAAGAAAAAACAAAACAAATCTAAAGCACATTCTTCTCCGAGTGAGGAAAACGAGGTCTCAGATGCTAACAGCCTAGCTAACTCAACAGGTGAAGCTAGTCCCGTGAGTCACTTCGACGTGGATACTGGAGTGGCCCACAACATGGACATTATTCAGATACTCGACGGGATCAGAAATGTCTTTTCCACAAAGACAGATGTGGTCCTGAAAGCAATCCAAGACGTTAAGAGGGACGTGCAGGACTTCTCGGCGCGCATGGATGAAGCAGAAGTGCGCATTAGCAACGTAGAGGACACAGTTAACTCAGAGAAAGGCAAGACTGATGCGCTGGTTAAACAAGTTACTCTCCTCACGAACAAACTCGACGAGCTCGAAAACCGCTCTCGTCGATCCAACCTGCGACTAGTTAACGTGCCGGAGAAGATGGAAGGAAATGATGCGGTGGCTTTCCTGGAGAATTGGCTCCCCGAAGCGCTGGGACCAGAGGCATTCCCAAGACAACCTCTCATCGAAAGAGCACACAGGTTGCCCGGCCAGGCGCAAGCTAATCGATCGACCAGACCGAGAGTCCTCATCGTGAAGTTTTTAAACTTCCAGGATAAAGTCCGGGTGATGAGAGCAGCCAGGGCCAAAGGCAAAGTCATCTGCGGCGGTCAGGAGATCATGTTCTTCCCGGATCTTTCGACGGAGCTCCACCGATGAAGGAGGGGTTTCGACCGGGTAAAACAACAACTGATATCGATGAACATACGGTACGGAATAATTTACCCAGCTAAGCTACGAGTGACGTCTGATGGTCAAACACGTGAATTTGAAACCCCAGCAGATGCTGAAAAATTCATCCAAGCTCTACAAAACACAAAGGACCCGCAGAGTAACTAGAATGGTCTGTTGTATCCTTCATGATCCGCTAATCTATAGTTTGATGGTGCGGGCTTTAAGAGCTAGTAACACACATGTGAAATGGTAATGCTCCCTTTTATTTTATCTCTGTTGTTGAGGAGAACTTTCTGTTTTGTTTATATCATTCCTTCAGTCTCCTCAGAGGTAATGGGTTCTTCATTTACTTTATATAGACTGTCACGTGCCCTTTTTAAGCGGGTTTTCATTATTTTATTGGAGGAGTGAGTATTCACTATACTGTCGGTTTTCCTAGATGAGAGTTAAGCTGCAAGAAAGACTATGATGAACATTCTGTTTGTGTAGATTATATACTAGTGCCAGGAACACAAATGTATAGTTAGTTTTGTTTCGTTCTGTTATGACTGCTCGGTTTGGGTTAGCTGCTCCCTTGGTTACACTGGAACAGTGTGTGCACTTAACTGCACCCCAAGGTCAGGGGGAGGGTGGGGAAGGGCGAGGGGCTGTCCTGTTCAGGTTGACAGCTAAGGGGGTTCCTGTATGGCAGATTTTGAGTTTTATGTTTTGTTTAGTTTTTTTCTGTACTGTTTACAACATGTTGCATTTTGCTGATGCACTCCCAATACAACACAGAGATATCCAACAGGTTTACCAACAACTAAAAGATGATGCTATGCTGCACAATCTGGTGTATTATTGAGGTTAGATGACTTTGAATAAGAACTTTAAATGTACTTCATGGAACGTTAGAGGGATGGTAAAGTTGACTAAATTAAAACAGGTTATCACCAGACTTAAACAACTTAAGTATTCAATAGTGTTTATTCAGGAGACTCATTTACTTAAAGAGGACTTGGTGAAAATACGTAGGAGATGGCCAGGCAAAGTGCTAGCATCCTGTTTCCCTTCTCATTCGAGAGGGGTTATGGTGTTAATTCATAACTCAGTGCCTTTCCAAGTAAACAACACTATTTATGATAAAGCTGGTAGATTTTTGGTGGTTCAAGGAACTCTCCTTAGAGAAAATATCAATTTGATTAATGTTTGTGGTCCCAATGATGATAACCAATTATTTTTTAAAAATTTATTTCTGTTGTTGGCCACCCTCCCAGGTAAGATAATATTGGCAGGTGACTTAAATTGTGCTCTAGACCCAAAGCTGGATCGCTCGTCAGGGATGGATACATCCCACTCACAATCAAGAAAAAAATTCAACAATATATAAAAGACCTAAATCTCTGTGATCCGTGGAGGATTCAAAATTCTAACAAAAGGGAATTCTCGTGCTACTCAGCAGTACATAAAACCCTCTCCCGAATAGATTGTTTTTTAATTTCCTCATCCCTGCTACCCAGTATAACTAATTGTACATATGATAGTATTATTTTCTCAGATCATGCCCCAACCTTACTATTTTACAACGTTGAACAATTGAATAGACACTCAGCTAATTGGCGCTTACACCCTAAATGGCTACAACACTCAGACTTTATAAAATGTGTAGGAGAACATATTGATCTCTACTTCTCAATAAATACGAATCAAACAACTGCAGCCATTAGGTGGGAAGCTTTTAAAGCATATATTAGAGGGCAAATGATAAGCTTCACCAGCTCTAAATTTAACAAATTCAAACAGACAATGAATGAATTAGATTCTAAAATTAAAGAATTAGAGAGAGAGGTTATCATAGATGATTTGACAAAAAAAAACAGGAATTACTGACCCTTAAAGCAGAATACGAGGAGCTCTCTTTGCTCAAGGCGGAAGATGGTCTAATAAAACTGAAACAAACTTTTTATGATGAGGCTGAAAAGCCAGGGAAATTGCTAGCATGGCAGATAAAGAAACTTGAATCTGACAGAGCCATCAACATAATTAGGAACGAACAAGGAGAATTATCTACAGATCCCACAGAAATTAATAACACCTTTGTTTCATACTATAAAAGCCTTTATAATTCTGACAGCCCACTAGACCTGGTAAACCAAAACAATTTCCTCGATGGATTAGCCATTCCCTGTATTTCTGAGGGTACAAAAACTGAATTGGAGAGGGAATTAAATTTGAATGATGTCTCTAACGCCATTACAAACATGAGAGGAGGTAAGGCTTCGGGTCCAGATGGGCTTCCGATTGATATATATAAATTATTTAAAGCAAAATTAATAGCCCCATTATTAGATGTTTATTTGGAATCCTTTAAAACAGGTGGTCTCCCCGCTTCACTACGTAATGCTTTGATCACTCTTATTTTAAAACCAGGCAAAGCGTCAACCGAACGCGGTTCTTACAGACCCATATCACTTTTAAATTCTGATGCAAAGATTCTAGCTAAGGCTCTAACTATGAGACTAGAGAGGGTCTACCAGCCATTATACATGGAGACCAGAATGGTTTTGTGCAAAGTCGTCAGGGGTTCCACAATGTGAGGAGAGTTCTTAATATAATCCACGAGTGTGAAGAGTACCCTGACACCGCAGTACTATCCCTCGACGTGGAAAAGGCGTTCGACTGAGTCGAATGGCCCTATTTCCTTGAGGTGCTTAGGCGTTTTGGATTTGGTGATTACTTTCGCAGATGGGTCAAAATTTTGTTTGTTGATTCTTCTGCAATGGTATCTACTAATAATCTCATCTCTCAACCTTTTGAATTATTCTGAGGCACAAGACAAGGGTCACCAATTTCGCCTCTACTTTTTGTAATAGCCATGGAACCATTAGCTATTGCGATTAGATCACACCCCTCAATCCATGGCATTAACATTGGGGACATGGAACACAATACAGCAATGTACGCTGATGATACCATTGTATTTTTATCACATCTTACAGAATCAATACCATCTCTCTTGGAGTTGTTTATTCAATTTGGTACTATCTCTGGGTTCAAAGTGAACAAAGAAAAGTCATCTATTATGTTCTTAAATGCAAAGGAAAGGAAGAAACCTGTAGTATCCCACCCATTTGTGAACGCCACAGAGGGATTCAAATACTTGGGTATCAGAATAACCCCAAAAATATGTAATCTTAGCTCAGCCAATAATGAGCCCATGGTAGTAGAGGTGTCAGAAGAGATCACTAGGTGGACAACACTACCGGTTTCTTTACTGGGAAGAATAAACACTGTAAAGATGACTATACTACCTAAATTTTTATATATTTTTCAGTCAATCCCGCTTGCCCCGCCTCCTTCTTTTTTTCCTAGAACCAGAAAGCTCCTTTCTAATTTCATCTGGAATAATAGGAAGCCAAGACTCAGACTCTCTCTATTATATTTACCTTATGATAGGGGAGGGCTCCAAATCTAGAATGGTATTATTGGGCTGCGCAGTTGAGAGCCACAATGTTTTGGTTTTCAAAAGATGTTTTCATGCCCTTGATAGAAATTGAAAAACTTTCATCAAAAGGTTTGTCATTGAATAGCTATCTATACTCAGCATCCTGTTAAAATTGGCTTTGTTCTTAGACATTATGAATGAAATAAGTCTCAGTACTTTTCCATATGACCTAAAGTGATCCAGGAGTAGAAAGACAAAACAATTAGGAAAGCCTGGGAAACCAAGGGCAGATTGATACACACACATTATTTGAATTCCTCAGAGACATTATTTGGGTTAGTACGATTCATATCCAATCACATTTGATCAACAAGGGATCCACCGTGGGAAACTATGAGATATATATATACGAGTTGTAACCGGAGATACGGGGCTTGGTCTGACGGATTCTTGCGAGTTCTGTCAGACTGAGACCAGCGCTGAAATACTTCACTTGTGACCTAGCAAATAAAGACTTCATTTTCACTTGAATTACTCCGGTCCGTTCTTGAGCTTCCAGCTAAAAGAATCTTATCTAACAAGCCTATAAAACATTAAAGAAGAGTACTACTAATCCTTTTGTAAAAAACACTATTGTCGTTTGGCATGTAGTTCAAAAAATGTTGGGGGACTCCCCAGGGTTGTCCTGTTTCTCCCCAATATGGGGTAATGATCACTTCGCTCCAGCAAAGAACGACATGGGTTTTAAAGCATGGCTGAACAAGGGCATAGGAAAACTACAGGACGTATATGAGGACTATACTCTAATGTCATTCAGTGAGATAAAGGCAAAGTTTGATATACCGCAAAAACACTTCTTTAAGTATTTACAACTTAGGAGTTTTATTCTGGCACACTTGAACAATTCAGTGCAACAACCTCCATTCTCCATCTTAGAAACACGTTACAAAAAACTGTTTGGGTATCCCGGTTCTATAACATGCTGGTCGAAAACCACAAAGAAAACTCTGATAGTAAGAGACAGCAATGGATACAAGACCTACAAGAAGATATTACACTCACTGAATGGAGTGAAATATGTTTAAAAATACACACTCAAACCATCAACACTCGTTTGAGAATGATACAATTTAATTGGATAATGCGAACATATATCTCTCCTGTACAACTAAATAAATTTGATCCTAATATACTTGATCTATGTTATAAGTGCAACAATCACCAGGGTACATTATATCACTGCTTATGGAAATGTGAAGAGATTCAAAAATGTTGGAGCTCAGTCTTAAAGTATATCTCTCAGATCACAACTTCCCCTATACCTTTATGCCCTAAGGTATGTATTTTAGGCATTTATCCAGATGACTGTACTTTATCCTCCATCCATCCATCCATCCATCCATCCATCCATTATCTTCCGCTGGTCCGGGGATCGGGTCGCGGTGTACTTTATCCTGTAAGGAAAAAAAAATTGGTTGACCTTTGTTTATTGCAGGCCAAATGCTGTATTACACTGTGCTGGAAGAATGTTGGTTGCCCATCTTTTATCCTCTGGTTAAACAACTTAACATCAAGTTTGGCTCTTGAGAAACTGACGTATATCATTAAAAAAGAGGGCTTCTGAATTCTATGACATCTGGAGGATGTTTCTGGAGCTGTTGAGAAAGGGAGAATGAGAAAATGAAAAGTATTTGGTTGGTTGTTGGAAGTGCAGGCCTACACTTTGAATACTTTTTATATTTATTTTTTATTTATCATTTTTATTTATGTGTTTATTTACTTATTTTTTTTTTTATTGTTTTCATTGTTTCATATTCATTGTACAATGACTTGCTGTCTAATTACTGTGGTTTATTGTATCTTTTTTTGGTCATTTGACTATTATTTTCTTTTCTGCCATGTGTTTTGGTTGTTATATTGACATGATAGTCAATAAATATATGTTTAAAAAAAAAAAAGTACACTTGTTAAGTATTTGTCAGGGGACTTACCATTCTGCAGGATGTTCTTATATTTTACTTTGACTTGCTGCCCAGTCATGTTAAATCTACACACACAAAAACACACGCACACACACAATGAAACAGTGGAGGAGCATGGAGTTACATTTTAGATAGTTTCACTCACATGCAGTCAATTTCAACTTATTCATATTCAAAGTAGGCTACAAATATGTTTTCAAATATGTTAATTAACATTTTATTTGGATTGTAGCCTAATTGTGATAGTTTCAGTGGAGTGGTGAGTGTATTTGTGCACTACTTACGCATTCAGCAATGGTTTGCCACGCTTGCTCCCTTTGTTTTTTAACTGTGGCAGTATTTCCTTTTTGTTTTATTTTCTCCTTCACCTCTTCATATGCTTCCATTAATAGTTCTTGCTCCGCAGTGGGGAGAAATACACCGCCCTTGTTGCCATGGTGAATCAGTGAATCTATGATCGATCGTGGGGTCTATTTAAGCAAGCCGTGTGCAGCACTTATCCAGGATCGGTTTCACCAGGCTTGATGAATCCGTGTCTGCTCATCCTGGCTTGGCCTTTGTGCAACCAACTAAGCCTGGGCGCCCATGTTTTGGATTCCTTGAACCTGGCTAAGTAATTCATCATGGATGTCTAAATCCTACTTTTGTGCAACGGGCCCCTGACCTCCCATTACTGCTGTGAAAGGTGGACAAAGCAGACCACACCAAACGAGACCAGAACGAACCAGAACAGACCACCGCAAAGCAGAGTGTTAGTCACTGACCAAAGAAAATGATTGCTGTGTCGGCACATAAAATGGAATGTAAAAAAATATTAAACATGAATGTAAATAATGTATGTAAATTTAAAAAATCAAATAATGTAATGTAAATAAAAATATAAATAAAAATACAATGTAAATAAATAATGTAAATAAATAAAAAGCTTGTTGCATATTTGCAACTGTGGGTGCTACAAGGTTAAGTCAAGTTTAAGTTTCATAGCTTTCTTGTTTTTTCATCCTTTTTTATTTATTTTTTGTTTGATAAATATTTCATAGTATAGTGCCTCCTATTTTTCAGGAGAGGTTTTTTGCTTTCCTCCGTAGCAGGAGTGATATTAGGTCAAAACAAAAAATTTGATAATCCTTTTTGTCTTTCCTCCTTAGAGTGGAGTGATTCTTATTTTGATAATTTTTCATAGATATACTTCTCTCACTTTGGGAGAAGTATATATATTAATAGATAACTTCCATAGCCTGCTTTGTTTCTCTCTTGGAGAGCCTTGTGAACTCCTGCTCCTCATTAAAAGCTTTTGGATATATCAGCTCCTGCGTCCTCCATTCTCTGGGCCTGACACTGTCATCCTACTTGAGTTTCTTGATTGGGTTATCATGCTAGGCCTACCCTATTTTAGGCTTCAGAGCACCCATGTTGCATCCCACAGGCTGTTAGAGCACATATGGCACTACAGAAACACTGTTGATGGTGAGATTATCAATTCATCACTTTGTTGCAAGGGCCTTCCTTCAGGACACATGGCTCCCTCTTCTCCTTGTTCAGGTAACTGTCTCAACGAAGAATCAGTCATGGAGTAGATAATTGATTTGGGGGTGATGTTAAAAATCAATGCTTTGTTAAACTGCCTTCTTAAAAAATAAATTGCTTTATTTGAAGAGGCTTAAAATCAAGTCGAGTCATATGGAACTTAATGGTTGACGGTCAAATATATAACTGGGTGCCTGAAGACCCCCGTGGCAATCAGCTGTGCCAGTAAAAGACAGACAGACAAAATTGTTAAACAGTTAACAGCAGGTGTGCCTGTGGGTTTATCAGCTGGTTGCCTTCCATTGTGAAGGAAACATGAGAGAAGCTCTGGGAAGCTTTTCACAATGTAACTCAGAAGAGGTGCCCTAACCCAGATATATCACTGCAGAGAAGGGCTGATAGAAGAGATCTAAGATTGTAAGAGCCACTTTATGTGTAGGGAACTGCCCACTGGTGGCTCTGCTATCGCAATAAGAAAACTATTACCCTCTCTGTTAGCCAAATATCCAGTTATTGGTTACAGCTAATATGAATAATTTATGCTTATTCTCTTTACAGAAATGAAAAGCAGTTCCACTATGGGATGGTAATGTGATAAAGACTGAACTGAGAGGAGTAAGCAATACTTAACACAGAAAAGGACTATGTTGAAGTACAGATTTATATTTTGTTCAGATTGATGGTATCTTCAAAAAATGTTTTAGATATACAATTCCCTCCAAAGGCATGTTTGATGAAAGAATAACAGGAGATTACAAAAGATGAATAGGCTATCTTAAATACAGAGGCAAGGAAAAAAACAACTTGTCAAATCTTGTCAATCTATACAAAAAAAGAAAGGAAAATGAAAAAACAAAGCATTATTAACAACATAAGCATTTAGTTGTGAAATGTGAAAAAAAAACATTTGAGGAGATGAAATTATGACAAAAACAAGATTTGTGCTTTTTAAATCAGCATAAAAACATTTACGTTTTAGAGAATGAAAATTAATCAATTTAAGGTCAACTGCAGACACTGGAATTGATGTCTTCTTTCTAAAGGAAACCTTCTGCTGACCAATATGCAACGAAATGAGAGATTTTGTGTGGAGTAAATCTTCAATGCGTTATTTGGAGAGATGAGGATGAGGATCAGTCTGGTAAAAAATATCAGCACAGCTCAATCAGCCATAATATTAAAAGCACTGACAGCTAAAATACATGTATATAAATCTTTGAAATACAGTAGAGTGAACTTATGCAGCTTCTAGTAATGTTGACCTCTTTAAAGGCTTTTACACCAAAAGCCAAATTCTCCCACAGGCTTATACAGCAATTCTTAATATTTAAAGTCACCCAGGCAAAGCTGTACTTTTTCTCAATAATACACCAGTTCAGACAATGGTGAATGATGAAGCTGACCTGTTTAGCAAACCACTACTCCTCTCACCACAGCCACCCTTTAAAGTTAGGCAATACAACCCATCATGCTACAATGCAAGGTTCTGCTGACACGCTGAATCCTGATATTAACAAGTCTAGGATGGTCGTAGCCCAATATGAAGAGTAGTCATCTTCCAATTGGAAGGTCAACTTCCCTAAACAACACATCAAAGTGTACTTTGGCAAGACCCAGAATCCCACATTGTTTCCACCATGTCCATTGGTGTGTGAATGTGTATGATAGAGAAATAACACTCCATAGCCTGTAAGACTGTAAGACTGACTAAGAAAAGCTGTATAAGTGTTTGTGTGAATGGATGAATGTGACTTGTAGTGTAGGCAGTTAGTGGTCAATCAGACAAGACATGCACTATACTACAATATCAGGTATGATATTATTGCCAAAGAGATAGAATCCAGTAAAATCAAAACAAGAAAGCTCCTCACAATGCCCAGAGTGTTTCACTCCAAGTCCAGCACTCTGAGATTGTACATTAAGAGGAAGGAGACAGGCCGGTGACTAGTGAGCATCAGAGCCACTATCAGGATGAAACAACGAAGATCCAGAAATACAGTAGGAAGATGGCCCCGGTGATAAACTGCTAATTGAGTGTCTCAGGCTGCTGAAACCCAGGTGAAGCGAGGAGGAACTGTCATGGAAAGATGATCCTCTTCGCGGCATGTACCACCAACAGATTGAAGAAGTGGATGATATTGAGAAGTCCTATCAGTGGCTAGAAAAAGCTGGTCTGAAAAACAGTACAGAGACACTGACCATGGCATTTCAAGAACAGGCCCTAAGCACAAGAGCAACAGAGTCTACCACATCAGACAGGACCCCAGGTGTAAGCTGTGCAAAGAGGCTTCTGAGACAGTCCAGCACAAAGTAGCAGGGTGAAAGATGTAGGCAGGTACAGCATACATGGAACACTATAACCAAATGACACAGATAGTGTACAGGACCATCTGTGTCGAGTATGGATTGAAAATCCCAAAGTCAAAATGGGAGACACCACCAAAGGTAGTGAACAATGACAGAGCTGAGATCCTGTGGGACTTCCAGATGCAGACTGATAAACAGGTGACGCTGAACCAACCAGACATTGTGGTGATCGGAAAACTACAGAAGAAGTGAGTAGTTATAGATGTAGCAATTCCAAGTGACAGCAACATCAACAAAAAGGAACACGAGAAGCTTGAAAAATATAAAGGCCTGAAGGAGGAAGTTGAAAATATGTGGGAATTTAAGGCAGCAGTGGTACTAGTGGTGATCAGGTCCCCAAAGTGAGAGAGTGGCTCCAGCAGATCGGGAACAACATCAGAGATCTCTGTTCAGAAGAGCACAGTTCTCAAGCTCCCAGACCACTGGTGACCCAAGCTTGAAGGAAGGGTACCGCTTACTAGAGGAGTGAGTATGGAGTTTATATATATATATATATATATATATATATATATATATATATATATATATATATATATTATAATGTATTTTTTTTTAAATTAGGGCTGGGTGAGTTAACTCGTTATTATCGCGTTAACCCGTTAATTATTTAACGGCGATAAAAAAAATTTATCGCGCATTAACGCAGGTTTTATTATTTATTTTATTATTGTAAAAGTCTGTTGCTCACAGGCTTTTATTTTGTAAAAGTCTGTTGCTTTCTGCTGCAGAACCGGAAAATAAAGTAATTGCCGGATCCAACAAACACGGAGAAGGGTACGGAACTTTTACTTGGCCATTTTCATTTTAAAGTTCTTCCAGACGGCAGAGTCGACAGAACCAAAGTCATCTGTAAACACTGCCAAGTTGAATTGTCTTATTACTCTTCTTCCTGCTCTCGGTGAAGGAGGACGCTTTTTCTCTCTGCTCCCAACCCTCCCTTTTTTTCCCTGCTTCTTTTTGTGTTTTTGGAGCATCTCTTTACATATCAGACAAATTCAAGTATGATGAATCTGGTCAGCTGGTCACTCAACGCTATTGATCAAATTTTCTCTAATGCAAAGTTGGGGAAAGGAGAACCCTCATGCCCCGACGGCACATTCTTCGCTGGATACTCAATGGACTCCTGGGAGAAATGGAGAATTCTGTGTGTAGCGATGCTGTACGCCGAGGACGTCGACGATGTCTATATATTTGGATTTATGATACTCGGGTTCCTGCTATTTGGAGTTGGAGGATACCTGGTATTTCACAAAATTAAGAGAACGTGGAAAAACGTTCGAGGGGGTCACAAGAGCAATCAACGCTCAGACTGAGATGCTACGTGAGCAGAATCGGAAGCTGGATGCGTGCGCGCAGGCCGGCTGAGATTCCTGGAGTCAGAAGAGAAATGGATTAAAACTGGGAGTAAAGTTGATTGATTACTTGGACCGGGCGGAAATGGTCTACATTCCACAATTCGGCTGATCGGATTTCGCCATGAGACGCACCAGCAGAAACTTAAAGACAGACAGCACTATCAGTAGTCTGTCTGAACCAAAAACAAAAATTGTTATTTCAATCTGGCGCCCCAGGACTGGCCTTGGACTGGCCTGACAAAATCGTTCTCCAAGTTTGTTATGTAAACATGTGCTCCCCCCCCCCCCCTTCCTGAGACTCCTGTGGAAACTGTTTTGGACTGGCTGACAAGCTTCCACCACTGTCAAGGACAAAATGCCTGATAAAGTTTTGCACAGACTTACGTGCACACACCCACACACACACGCTCACTGAATAACACACGCAACTCCTACACCACACCTCCTTCACTGTTTCCCAATTCCTTCTTTGTGCTGATCTCTCTCCTCCTCTCCCCAATGTGTTATTTCCTCTCTCATTCTACCCTTATCTCATTAACGCTTCACTAAGAGGAAAACTTAGTTATATTCAAATGGTTTATCTTATTAATGAAAACTTAGTCATATTCAAATGGTTTATTAAGACCTATTATCACTGTATAAACCTTAATATTTCCTCTCAGGTGAAAGTTTTTTACCCAAGTCCCCTTTAATTTAATTTATGGACCATTGAACAGCTTCTTAAATGCTCCCTCTTAGAGGAAAGCTTATCCATGTTTCTGATCTTATTAATGCTTCACTAGGAGGCAAACTTAGTCATATTCATATATTGAAGATCTGTTATCATTCATTATATGTACCGTTCTGTTATTAGCTATATTTTTAAATGCTTCCTCTTAGAGGAAAGTTTATTCATGTTTGTTAGCTTTTATTAGTTTACTCAAATTACCTGCTCTGTATTTCTGTGTTGTATTTTTTTCTGTGTTGTATTTTCTATGTCTTTATGTAAAGCACATTGAGTTGCCTGTGGTATGAAATGCGCTATATAAATAAAGATTGATTGATTGATTGATTGATTGATTGATTGATATTACCGTAGTAGTTCCAGTCTAAAATATCACTTAAAGGCTAAACACACAATTTATACCAGCAAGTCATTCAACGAAACAGACAGTGGAGCGAAGCTTCTACATAAAAACTACATAGAAATACTGATGTTAAAAGTGTGTTTGCACAACAAATGTTATGGCACTTTCATTTATATGGCAGTACATTTAAAATAAAAGCTATACACTACTTTTGAATTAATTTTTGGATTTTGTGTACAAATGCGATTAATCGTGATTAATCAGGGAAATCATGTGATTAATTAGATTAAAAATCTTAATCGCTGCCCAGCCCTAATTTAAATATATATAATATATATTTACTCTATATATATTTTCCATTTTGAGTTAGACATTTTAGACCTATCTCTCACCCAATGACAGCTGGGACAAGCTCCACACCCCATGACCCTGAGTTGGATTAAGTGGGTATAGAAAATGAATGGATATTTTGTTTTATATATGTATTCATATGATGGAATGGAAAGGAACATTTTCTTCATAACATGGTTGTCACAACAGCCACAGTCCACAACAGGTGGGTGGCTTCTTTACATGTTCCCTCCAAACCTGATGTCTATCTATTCCCACCAGTCATTTTCAGTTTAAAACTGATTGTTTGCTTGTGTGCAAGATCAGGTAAAATCACACAACAACATTTCATAACCAAAATAAGAAAAATAAGAAATATTGCCCCTATTTATAGCATGGGTTTTAGCAAAGGACTGCACCATTAGATGTGTGACAAGGCAGCCTCTGAACGGCTGAATTACAGTGAAGACACCCAAGGTGGAATACTGTGCAAATAGTTTAGCTAATTTATTCATCAAAAATTCAAATGAAGATTAGGAAGTAACAGAGGTGTTGTAAAGCACAGTTAGCCCTCACCAGCAGCACTACCATCCCCAACAGCCCTCATATGTACAAGCAGGCAGTTATTTATATCCTCTGCTGCTGACGGGGCTAAACTACTTCCATCTAATAGGGGTGTTCCTATGTCACAACATAGTTCTGCTATACAATTTGTAGTACTTCCTGCAGAATTGTCCGGGAAGCAGACACCCTTTCCACTTTTAAGACGAGGCTTAAAACTTTCCTTTTTGATAAAGCTTATAGTTAGGGATCGTTCAGGTGATCCTGAAACATCCCATAGTTAAGCTGCTATAGGCCTAGACTGCTGGGGGGTCTCATCTGTCTCACCTTTTCTCTCTTTCTCCCCCCGTTTAATTTCTCAAATGATATTATATACATGTGACATTATTGTGGTCATTAACTTGTGTTTCCCTGTTCCAACAGGTATCCTTTGAATGGTGTTACAGTGTTTTTTCCCCCACCCTTTTCTGTCTTCTCAAACCCCAGCTGGTCGAGGCGGGTTGCCACCCTTCCTGAGTCTGGTTCTGCCAGAGGTTTCTTCCTGTTAAAAGGGAGTCGTTTCGGTGCAATCTGTTGGTTTCCTTAGCTAGGAAATTGTTTTTGAATTGGCTCTATATGAATGAATTGGATTATTTTTAAATGAATTATGATTACAATGAATTGAACTCTAATTGGTTTGAATTGGACTATATTATTTAAGTGGCTTGAGAAGACATTTGTTTTAATTTGGCGCTACATAAATAAACTGAATTGAATTGAATTGTCCAAAACATACCCAATTATAAAAAGCCTATTTACAAAACAGTGTTATAAAATTAAACCAAATCCCTTATTCAACTGTATGTTATTTAGAAGTGGATCATTGTGGAATGTTACAATAAAATATGCAGAGTTCAATTTTTATTGATGTTATATGAAACAACTGACGCAAAATGGATATTGGTGCAGTGATGTGAGGCATAGAACTAAGTGTCCCTCAGGCTCACATTGGTGATTATCTAAGGATTTAATAGCAAAATAGGCATTAAAATCCATCAGCCTGTGAAAGAATAGAGCACATTTCTTCCACACCATTATACCTCATCTTAAATCAATGCGAATGTCTGGATGAAGCTATGAGGTGACTTTTGAATTAATCCCCCTCTGCCTAAATGACACATAATTCTGGAAAAGCCACATATTATCACCACTGAGGAATACTTACATAAAGGTGAAATATTGTTTGGGGTTAAAAAGCTGACTGATGTATTTTCAATTAACAGCATACTGGATAGACACATTTTCTCTTTATAATGATACAAACCAGCAGGTTCTGAAACTTCAACCAGTTGGAGTACAAAGTTGAAAAAATATCAAACAAAGAGTGATTTAGACAAAACAGTCTGTTGTCAATTGTGTTCATCATTTATGAATCGATATATTTAGCATATGAACATGTTGACATGTACTATGAAAGGAATCACACGACGTTATACATTTCTATTCTCATAGATTGAAATCTTCAGGATTTTCCAATTATCATTGCATTCTGTTCTATAGTTAATGGTTAGTATTTTATTAATTGTTCTGTTACTAAAGTTTAATGATTTGATTTTAAAGTAAATGTGATAATTAATGTGACAGTTAATTTGTTTATTTTTATTTAACCTTTATTTAACCAGGAAATTCCCATAGAAATAAAGAATCTTTTTTTGAAGGGAGTCCTGGCCAAAAGTACACAGTTAAAACAACAAATAAAAGACAAATAACAAGAAAAAAAAGATTACATTTACAAACAGATTATGAAAAACAAGTGCATGCAGGGGAGAGCCTCAAGAACTCTTAGTTTGGATTGAAAAAAAGCGCTCAATGAAATAAGTTTAGTTACAGTTTTTTTCAATCGCTAACAAGCGCTTACCCATACTTCAGATACGTTTTCTAAACTCTTAACACAATTAGCACAGCATGGGTATTTTGTGGCCATACCATTCACACATTTCATGTCATTTCACACAATATGCAGTCAAACACATTTCCTTAACAGACAAGCTATACCCCCCAACAAAATTATGGATTGTTTTTGCATTATTTACGAATGTTAACACACAACATCCCACAATAGCAAAAACAATATTCCAAACCTTAGATACAGTATAAAAACCTCTGCTTCTGTAGTGATATCAGTTCAAAAACAATATATCTCAGCTGATAATAAACAAACAATTGAATAATTGTTTCTATTATATTACTTGACATGTCAATAAGGGCATACAGTAATGCATATGTTGATTTATTTTATTTTATTTTTTTTTTTTTGGTGCATTTTTTTTCTTTGACCCGGTGGTTGGGGACTGGGGACTAAAGAATACAACGTCTTCCTTTCTCTGGGGGAAGAGGAAAGCTCCTCAATAATGATCAAGAGCTTGCCATTGTAGAAATGGTTGTTACAAATAATGCAATAAAACTACATGAAGTTCAAACTAGAATTGTGGAGGACCATGAGATATTTGACAATATCGATAGCATCAGCCTCACAACCATTATACGGACATTGTCCAAACACAGAGTGCGGATGAAGCAGCTCTACACTGTTCCCTTTGAGAGGAATAGTGAGAGAGTCAAGGCGCTACGACGACAATATATCCAGGTATAGTACTGTATATTCAATTCAATGTCCAGTTCTATAAGCTTTGCACTTTGCAAATAGGTAACCTACACAGTAATAGGTTACAGTACAGTATGGTATACAGTAATGAGATTTACATAAACTTTGTTTCAGAGAGTTATGGAATTGGAGGCCAACCAGGCCCCTCATGAATTCATATACATAGATGAATTCAATCTGGCCAAAAGGCGTGGACGTGGATGAAATGTAATTGGAAAAAGGGCCACAGTTGATGTGCCAGGTCAGAGAGGGGCAAACATTACCATGTGTGCAGCAATGCAAATGCAGGATTAGTCCTTCACAGAAGCCAGGTTGGACCCTACAATACCGAGCGCCTCCTTGCCTTTCTCAATGATCTCCACCAGCACCTGGTTCCAGAGCAGGATCAGCAGGGTGAAAACCTGAGGACCTTTCTAATCACCTGGGACAATGTGGCTTTCCATCATTCGCAAGCAATAACTACATGGTTTGAAGTCCACCCAAGATTGGTACTTCTCTTCCTTCCACCCTATTCACCTTTCCTCAACCCCATAGAGGAGTTCTTTTCTGCATGGAGGTGGAAGGTTTATGACCATCAGCCACATGACCAGATGTCCCTCCTTGAAGCCATGGATGCTGGCTGCAGGGACATCACAGTTGATGATTGCCAAGGGTGGACATACCAAGCGGTTTTATCCCAGGTGCCTCGCCTTGGATAATATCAGATGCGATGTTGATGAAAACATGTGGCCTAACCCTGAAGATCACAGAGATCAGTAATCAGTAATTTTGTGCTTTTTTTTAGTTTCCCCCCTTTTTTCCCCAATTGTGTTTTGTAGATGTGAGTCTGTGTTAAGAGTTTAGAAAAAGTATCTGAAGTATGGGTAAGCGTTTGTTAGCGATTGAAAAAAAACTGTAATGCCACATATTGCATGCAGAAGGAGCAGAGTGGACAAAAGCCCTTTTACCCAGTTCAGTACGGGCATATTTAACAAAAAGCAACTAATGATCTTGTGAAGGGAAGGAGTAAGGATCAGCACTTTTCTGTGCAAGTAAGGAACACATGTAGGAAGGCAGTCGCCCAAGTGTAGCCTGAAAGTATACCAATGACCGATCTTTCAGGTGGTCAGAGCAGGCCATCCCATCTGTGAGTATAACTCGCAGTGGTGTGTCGACACCTTACAACTTGTGATAAACCTCAGGGAAACACCGTAAACGGTGTTAGTCATTGGAAGATATTGAGCAGAAGCATTCATGTACAAAAGATCTCCATAATCCAACATACGAAAAAGTGGCAGCGACAAGTCACTCTTTTGCATTAAAGCAAGACAAAACTTGTTTAGAAAATAAAAAGCCAAATTTAGCCTCAGCTTTTTCACAAGAGTCCCACATGTGGCTCAAAAGTAAGGGATTCATCACTCTGTACACCCAGGTATTTGTTAATGTGTACCACCTCTCTGCCAGGGATCACTAGGGGGATCATTTGCGGCCACTTCCTAGAATTGGAAAACAACATAAAGAACGTGAAGTAATTATGCAACGCTAGAATGCTTTGAAGTAAGTCTCTTGTGTAGCGTGCTCACAGGAGAGAAAACGGAGATGTTTACATAAAGATCCAACCTTTCTTGACATCAAGAAACATTCCCTTTTTACGACCCTTTCAACGGATTAGCTCAAAGGAGATAACGGAGCCAGATGTGAATCCAGCCAAATGGGGTCCTTTGTCTAGAGTCTTCTCTCCCCCAAACCAGCTACGAATAATAAATTATGCAGGACACCTCCTGATAAAGGAAACAGATGTAAGCTCACCTCCTGCCTGGTACCAACCAAGGAATGCCACATTTCTCTGTTTTCTAGAAGAGTAAAAATCAACCATAATCCTCACTTTTACTGGAATAAAACTGTGAAATTCGGGACTGGACAGATCCACAGGTCATTTTAAGACTTTCCATATCTTTCTACGAGGGTTATGTGAAAAGTTATAAAAACACTATTTTTATAGAAATTCTCCGGTGGAGCCACAGCGCCACCCAGAGGACACGGATGACGGACACTTTTCACCATGTCAGCCTAATGACCAGGGACACTTACAACTATGGATGTTTTAATGTTCTCATTATGTGCAATGCATAACCCAATGGTGTTAATTCCACAGGTATTACTCAAAGAGCTGTAGATTACTCTATTTAACAGTAACCAAAAGTTTGTCATACCATTTTTATCCTGATAAAATGAAGTATTGTATGCTGATAACTGTTCCATGCTCATATTTGTGTTTATGCCTGCTCGTATGCAACATTATTGTCTGTTAGGAACATTATATTGTCTCAAATCAATGCAATATGAGTTAAAATGCGTATGGAAGGAAAAGCAGTGATTCTTCCCCTTTTTGTCTCATAAATTCAGCGGTTCCCCCTCCTTTCTTAACTTTTGAGACAAGAGTCAGCTAAACGTTGATTGGACAAAAGCTGACACGTGACCTCAAGCTTAAAAGAGAGGCGCGCATGAAATCACGCTCTCTTGCTCTTACACTTACTCTTCAAATCCGCAACTCTGGGACCTCCCGGTGGTCCTCCAAGCCTTGACCACTCCCTTTGCCCCCTCAGCTCAATCTCTTCTCTTCAAACCGCAGCTCCCAACCATCTCTCTATTACTCATTAACTACTAATTCCCATTTTTTTTTAGACTTTCCCTTTTTGTCTGGTTCCGATACACGTGAGTGTTTGCTAACTCACACAGCCACGGCCAAAGCAACTACTCTCCATCCAGGAAGAATAAAGGAGAAGGCAACTCCACGTCACTTCGTTGGTCACCAAGGAAACACAGCCTCCGACATCGACTCATCAGAAGAACAGAACCACGCGATCTCTCACGCTACTCTACGACAAAAGTAAGGTGCTAAATTTGAGATCTTTCAAAGCCGTGGATATGATGAATACTTCCTCTGAAAGCGACGAATGAGCAGGCATCCGCCGGCAGAAGATAGTGGCACAATATCCGTGTTACGAACCAGATTTAGCCACATTTTGATAGTTAACCCTGTTAGTAAACTGCTTCTTCCTTCCCTCCGTATGCCCTTCTGAATACTGCAAATAATTCTAATTTCTGTCTCTCTCAACAACTGCTCATACAATTATACTTGTGAAATGTTGAATAAATATGTTTGTAAGTAATTCATCAACAGCGTCACGGACAGTTTATTAAGCCGGTTGTCACTTCAATCAGAACTTAACGTTTCAGTGAGATTGCTCATTTTATTGTATTAACAGTTTTCCTCTTTGGACTGTAACTTAAATAAGTTAAAACAAATCAAGAGGTGGTGCCCCGAATTATCGAGATAAACATTAATTAATAACGTGCCCAACGCTACACTTGGCAGGAGGGATGATAAGTTCATGTCCTGTGCCAAACAGGTTGGTCAGTAGCCATAGAACAAGTGCATGTATGAGCAATGTTTAACAGGCTAAACATCTTTTTAGATGTACTAACCCAGGAACAATCACTTTCCCCTAAGTCCCACATAGTCAGTAAACAAAATAAAATCATAAGAGATGTCAGTGTCCACAGCTCTTAGCACTCATTAACATAGAGTGAATGGATATTAGCTGGAAGATCATGTTAGCTTTAATTAATCAATTCCCTCTGAATACTGAAATGTTCACATTCCTCAAAACATAATGCAAAAGAGGAAAACTGTCAGCTATATTCAGATCAGGGTTACTAAATAGTCCTACACCCAAGACTAGTTTTAGCTCTTTTTAATCTCTGTCTCCCAGTTTTTCCCAGAAAAAAGTGGAAATCACAAAACCTCTTCTGATGTGTATTATCCACCTGGCCCTGAAACTGAGTTTGTCTGAATTCTCAGAGTTTTTATCCCAGTTAGTGCTGAGAACAAACAAAGTCATTGTAGCGGGTGACTTTAATATTCATGTAGATGTTGAAAATGACTTTAATTCTATATTAGAATCAATTTGATTTTGTCAGTGTTCACAGACCAACTCACTGCCTTAATCACACCCTTGATCTTGTGATGACTTATGGCATTGAGAGTGAACAGTTAACAGTATTCCCTCATAACCCTATCTTATCTGACCATTTTTTGATAACTTTCAAGTTTACATTACTTGATTATACAGCTTCTGAGAAGAAATTTACACATAGAAGGTGTCTATCAGAGAATGCTGTAACCTAATTTAAAGAATTCATTCCATCATCATTTTCTTCACTGTCATGTGTAACAGAGGACAGCTACCTAAATTTATTCCAGTGAAACTTGACTCTCTTGTTGACAGTCTAACAATTTTATGTGTACAACACTGGACAATGTTGCCCCTCTGAAAAGGAAGGTAATCCCTTAATCAACACTTCCATATTAGATTTGATCAATCGTCTTTGTTGATAGGATATCTACCTCAGACTTTTAAGGTTGCTGTAATTAAACCTTGTGTTAGTTAATCGACTTATATCCAATCTCATTTGTCTAAAGTTCTTGAAAAAAGTAGTTTCAGCTCAACTTTGTGATCATTTACACAGAAATAATCTGAATAGTATGGATTCAAGGACCACAATGGAAACAAGCTCCCCAAGCTTTTTTGTGTTATCCTTTTGACATGTTGTACAAGGTTTTCAAGACATATTTATTGACTTATTTATTTGTATACCTTTTTAATGCTTTGTACAATGTCAATAAACAAAATCAATCAATCAATTAATCAATTCAGAGTGCATCATAGCACAGAAACAGCACTGGTGACTATTGCCGTTGTTAGCTCAGGCTAGCTTTACACGACAACGCTCTGAACACAATCCGCAAAAATGGCGTTGCGTTCCCACTTTTTATTTCACGTTTAGACAAGCGTCTTTGGGTGGAAATCTGCATGCACACGGTGACGCAAAAGTGTGGGAAATTTGATGTAGTATGCATGCCAGGTGGCTAGGTGGTACTGTGAAGCACTGCCATACAACAACACCAAGAGCGCGCGCATGCGTTGAAACTTCCTTCTACTTCTCTCCGTAGTAGCGCGAAATAGGAAATAGCCCACAGTTGAAAACCAAAACATGGCGAAGAAATGAATAGCTATCAAAGCAGCTAAGACAACTTCAATGTCTGACTGATGGAAATAATCCGACATGTTTGTTATTGTTCGGCTGTACTGCACATGGTTATGACGTCAACGCGTATGCGAAGATACCCAGCGTGAGCAGCTCAGAGTACACATTTGCGTTTTCAACCCTTTAGACGGGAACGCGACGGTGGAGCGTCTTTAAGATTTCTTCTCTGGAGGGTGGGTTAATTTTTTTGCGTTTTTAAGCCCCAAAAACGCTGTCGCCTTCTAAACGAAAGGCACATCTGATCAAATATTTTGTCGGTTTCACCCGGGAGCGTTGTCGTGTAAAGCCGGCCTCAGAGAGAATGACTGGACAGAAACAATCCAAATACAGATCCGGTTGTAAAGATATTTCTGAAGCTGCTGTACTTGACGATACAGTGATAAACAATGGGAAAGAGTCCAATAATCGTTTCTCTAATAGAATCAATTTTATTGATAAAGAAGCTCATGTAATCATCACTGCTTAAAGGAATACATGGCTCAACACCAATGATCTCCTCTTGCCCTCTGATAAGACTTGTGTCTGTGCTTGTCCTGTTGGATCTCAGAGATGTATTTGATACAATCACAGTATTTTATTACAGACTTGAACATGTTATTGGGATTAAAGGAACTGCATTAGGCTGGTTTAAGTCTAATTTATCTGATAGATTCCAGTTTGTTCTTGTAAATGAAGAATCTTTCTCACACACCAGAGTAAGTCATGGAGTGCCACAGGGTTCTGTGCTTGTGTGGCGAGGAGATATACATTGGCCGATTTTGCTATGGTGAGATTTACTAGAACTTAGTCAGACAACGCCACCCTGGGTATTGCACCAAGGTTCGCTCATCCAAGCAGGAGACGAGAATCCATTTCCCCAATACAAATATTTACTTATGCACAAAAGAACAAAATGTAATATGTAAAATGTAATATAAAAGTATGACCACTTAAATACAGTCCTTGGTGTGGATAGGGCTAGCAATGTGGGAGTAGGGGCATCGCAGTCACATCACCTCACAGAAAAAAAAAATTAAAAAAAAAAGGGAAAGGGAAGGCCCACGTCGAAGAGTACAGGGCTAAACACAGCACACAAAAAGGAGATGCCCCCACCAGCAGAGGCCAGCCACCACCGCCTTAGGCCATCAGCACCTAAAGAATGCAGAATAAAAGGGAGTGACAGGTCAGAGGGTTTTCCAGAACATCAATATAAACCAAGATCTATCCAACACAGTTACTCCGTGAATCAAAATCCCACTCACACGTTAAAATGAATAAAAAAAATTCCCAACTCCACACAGGCGGTAGCCACTTATGAGCCAGCCACACTGACAGGCTAGGTGGGCTGACTAAACAATTTCATCTGGATAAGGGAGTCAAAAACATTAATTAAAACAAAACAAACCAAACCAAAAAGGCAAAACAGCAGCAGAGTTCCAGCTAAGGTATTAGTTCAGCTTTACAGGTGTAGACCACAGTGGCAGGAGGGTTAGCTGCTGTGAAAGGCGGCAACAGAAGGCCTCAACCCAGCCTTACAGATCCTATCACCCATGAAAGAAGTTGTTAACTGGCATGTATGACGGTAAGGAAGTGCACACCATGAGAGTCAAAGCATATATACATACCAAACAGGCAAGTGCTTGTTGGCTCTAGGGAGGGAAAGAGCTTGAACTCAACCAGTTAACCTTGGGCCTAGAAACACACACTTGACACAATACAATCAAGAATGAGGGATGTACCAGCAGTAATCCACCAGTAGCCAAGCGAGGACCTACACCGAAACCAGCTGCAAAAAGAAACAGCTACAATTAGCAAATGTACTTCAGTTTACAAGAAGAACAGAGCTGCAGGAGCAGCAAACCATACCTGCAGCAATGTCAGATGGTAGACATGGTAGACAACCAGGAGGAGGGCAGAGACTAAAGCTGAGAGCACACATACCATTTGCAGCCACAGCCTGCTTTTATAGGCTGCTGCGTTTGAGTGACAGGCTGGTAAGTGTCATGCAATTAGAGGGACCAGTTAGCTAAAGTCAGATAGGAACATAACATTCCTCCTGATACATTCGGACCGATTCTTTTCACTTTATACATGCTTCCATGAGGTAATCTTATTAAACAGCATGGCATAAATTTCCATTGCTATGCTGATGATACTCAGCTGTACTTATCTATGAAACCAGATAAACCCAATAGGTCGGTCAGACTACAAGCATGTTTTAAAGACATAAAGACCTGGATGACTCAGAACTGTCTGCTTCTAAATTCAGAAAAAACTGAAGTCGTTATCTTTGGACCTGAGTGCTTCAGGGAAAAACTATTTCATTATATAGTATGGCATTTCCTTGGCTTCTAGTACTACAGGGAGGAACCTTGGAGTTATTTTTTACCATAATTTATCATTTGACGCACATATAAAACAGGTTTCTTGCCTTCTTTCACTTTCGTAATATTGCCAAAATCAGGAACATCCTGTCTCAGAGTGATGCAGAAAAACTGGTCTATGTATTTTATACTTCAAGATTGGACGACTGTAATTCTTTATTATTTGGCTGTCCAATAAATTCTCTGAAAAGCCTCCAGCTGATCCAAAATACTGCAAATTCTGATGAGAACTAATAAGAGAGATCATATTTCTCCAGTTTTAGCTGGAGCTGCCAGTGTATGTCTGGGAAGTAGACACCCTCTCTACCTTTAAGACTAGGCTTAAAACTTTTTGATAAAGTTTATAGTTAGGGATCCTGAAACATCCCATAGTTATGCTACTATAGGCTTAGATTGCTGGGAATACTCCCATGATGTACCTCTCCTTACTCTGCTCTCGTTTCCCCCCTTTTATTTCTTCATATGACATTATGTACATTTGGCATTATTGTTGTCATTAACTTGTGTTTCTCCTTCTCAGTAGGTATCCTTTGAATGGTGTTATGGAATTTGTTGTCCTCTCTTCTCAAACCCCAGCTGGTCAAGGCGGATGGCCACCTTTCCTGAGTGTCGTTTTGCCAGAGGTTTCTTCCTGTTAAAAGGGAGTCGTTTCGGTGCAATTTCTTGGTTTCCTTAGCTTGGAAATTGTGCTTGAATTGGCTTTGTAAGTAGGGTGACCAGATCATTACTCATTCTGATCATTACAGATCATAGGGTGATCATTACTTTTCACACGTCATGCAAATTGAGACGTTGTCCCGCATTGTTATTGACAGTCAGACTCCAGTTTTTAAATGCATGTTTTATAATCTGGTATTCATCAATGTGTTTAATAATCTGGCATGGCTGTGTGTACAAAGCAGTGAGGGCTGTCATCAGGGGGGCGGTGTGGGCTGTTTGATCATGTCAATCAAACGGGAACGCGGATGCAGGTTAAGGCTGCGCCCACCAACAAAAAACAATGCAAATCAGGTCAGAGCGGCACCTGCCTGCAGCACGAGATACAGTCGGAAAGGGAGGAAAGCACGATTCGTACAGCTAAGAAAAGAAAAGGCTGCTACAACAAATACTGTGAAACTATCAATCCCTGGGTAAAACCAGTGCGAGTCTGGTAAAGTTAGAGAAAATACAGGAAAGCAATACCCTTATTAAAGCACTATAATGGAAAGAAACAATTGTAGTCCTGACTGTCTATTCTGTTTAATTGTACACAGGCAGGTGTGTTAACTGGAGAGGCACTGTGAAATAGTATGAAAGCTCCATGCTTACTATGTTTTCTTATGTGAGAGAAATTTGCAGAAAGTTGCATTTAAAGGTGGGGTAGGGGATCTTTTTCTGGAACATTTTTTTACATATTGCTTGAAATACTCTTCACACCCCCATTGCAACCAATTAATTAAAAGTTTTGACACAAATATGAAAAGTTTTAGTGGCCTCTAGAACGTACAATCTAGGAAAAACACTATCCAATCATTGTGAACGGACCGTTCACAATGATTGGATACTGATGCCGTCTATCAAACTGCAATCTGCTCCTCCTTCCCCCTGTGTGCGTACCCTCCTCCGTGAACGAATTACGCGCCCAGAAGCTTGGCAGCTTAAGCATTATTAAACGTATAGTTAGCATATACTAAATACTAAATACTAAATACTAAATACGGCAACGATCGATGCTTGCTGTCAGAACAGTGCTCGTGCACCTTCGTGCTCGTGCGCGTTCATGTACTCTAGAGGCGTGCCTTCGGGGGGGAAAGTGAAGAAAAGGGTTGGGACTTTTTACCTGTGTATTTTCAAAATGCAGCTTCGCTGGACTCAAAATCCAGGATCTCCTACCCTACCTTTAAATAAGATATATTTGTTAAGTTTTTATTTGCAGTCTGTTATGTGCAACTAAATCAACCAGATGGCAAAGCATAGTAATGTTACAAGCTAAGAGCAGAATAGAGATGTGTGTTTCTTAAGTTATTGTAGACTACCTCGATGCATTGGTATCCCGCATTGTCCCACATTGTCCACACAAACATAGTCTTTGTCCCACATCTGGTGAATTGGAATCTGGTTGCCCTAGACACTCAACTACTGCTTGGGCTCAACAACCCTTCCAGAAATAGTTGTCTGTGAACATAGGTTGAGCAGCAACTTTTTTTGTAACTGGCTTTGTACGTATGAATTGGACGAATTTAGAATTTCATGAATTGGATTTGATTGGATTATGATTGTATCATAATGAAATGGATTTTAATTGGCTTAAATTGGATTGTATCTTTAAAGTGCTTTGAAGTAACGTTTGTTGTAAGTTGGCTCTATTTTTCATACTGTAAAGTAACCTAAAACTGTAAGTAAAGTGGTATATCTATGCATAAAAGGCAGCACTTTGACCTAAAAACAAAGGCTGATAAAAACAGGTAATCCTGCACATGTATTAGAACCAGGGCTTGAAAACGAAATTATTTTTCAATCGTTCCGTTCCGAACGGTTCAGGCATGTTTAACGTTTTCGTTCTTGCGTTCCGCCACCAACATATCGTTCCTGAACCGTTTCGGAACGTAAAATATCGTTCGTTCTTATCGTTCCGGCAGTGTTTGGCGGGCCTATCAAGTCTACGTGTGTGGACTTTACCTTAGAATAGACGTACTCATTAGTATTTGCCCTTGATTGACACCGTAGCTCTATGCCCAAAAATAATAAATCACCGGCAGCATCCAAAAACATTCAGATGGGCTAAAGCTGCGTCGACGTCACTTCCTTGATCTGGGAGCTTCAATGTAAGATGAGGGTTGATCTACTACTGTAGACAACAAAGTATATGCTATATTCTACATGAATTTTTATGAATTTTTATGTTGTAGAGTTGTGGATTTATTTTATCAATGGAGAGATTGAGCAGCCTTGCTTTGTTGTCCACAGTGGTAGATCAACCCTCATCTTACATTGAAGCTCCCAGATCGAGGAAGTGACGTCGACGCAGCTTTAGCAGCAGAGAAGCTATTAGGCTTGTGTTGATAATAATAAACTCCTGGACTATGTACAAACTTCCAAATGCATCGTTTTGTGAGTACATATCATATTTGTACTACTGTACAAGTTTGGTGTCATGGCATGTGATTTTAGTGTGGTAATTTTGGAGATACTGCCAGGGTCCGTTAGCGCTTGTACTAAGCTATTCGGGATAACTCAGTAACTCGGCTGATGTTCGGCCAAGATCGGAAAAACTTCAGGTGGGCTACTTGGCTGGATGTCACGGTTCAAATGACCCTAGGGTGAATCTACTCCGAACCATCACTTTAACTAGTGGATAACTAGACTAAGTAGTGGATAAAGTGATTCGTGACAGCTGCCTGCATTGAGCCTAGCGGGCAGCGAAGTGAACGCACAACCGGAATTAGTCTTTTTTTTACCCTGACAAAGGCTACGCTTTTGTGAAATTTTAGAAAATATATAGAGAACGAAAAAAAACGTTATTAACCGGTTTTGTGGATTTCAGAATAACGTTTCTGTTCCGGAACAGTTGAAGACCATTTAGTTTTCGTTTCCGTTTCCGTTCCTCGTAAAATTCCGTTCGTTTTCGTTTTTCGTTTTCGTTCCTTGAACCGGTTCGGAGCCCTGATTAGAACATCATACGAATACGAATCTAGCCACTATAATGTCCCCTAAGGAATTCATAACTTATTTCAAAAGCTTGGACACATGCACTGACAGCATTATTCATACATAAAATATCTTTTATCTGCAGAAGGGCTGCACCATCAGGTGTAGAAGGAGCCATAATAGCACATGATTATGTAGTTAACTTAAAAACCTCCAACAGATGTTAAGGGAAATGAGGTTAAGAGCAGGTGCATCTCTGGCATAATCAAGCAGTCTGCCTCCCACACAAGCAGCACCAGAGGCAAGATTATAAAATGTCTGTCTTCGTTCCGTCTCCTCAGGGTACTGTCCTCTCTCTCAAAGCTATAAATTGCATAGAAAAAGTGAAAAAAAGTTGTGGGATGGATAGATAGTACACAGGGTTATTAATTCAAAGCTTTGTTGAAGTATATTCCCTCAGGACAACTTGGCTGCTGTTCAGAATGTCTCAAAAACAAGATACAGTTGTTCAGATCGGGGACATATGCAAAATCATTTTGGGGATAGATTCTCAGAAGTGCACTTCTCCACAAAATCTGATGTGAGCCTATAAAGTGGAGTGCTGCCATGGTGGCAGAGGTTATCACATGGGTAACCTCTATTATACAGATAGCATCAGGGGCTGGTTATCAGTCTGTCACATTGTTAGATATTTTCCCATGGGTGTACCTTTGATGACGTACTATTCGGCTACAATTGGGAAAGATGACACAGTGGGCAGGAAACACATAATGCTGTCATCAGTGTCAAAATGAAACTTTTGAATTTACTTGAATAAGTACAAATGCCTGTATCTGTGTATGACTTGAATTCAACTCCAGAAAATAGTACAACAATTCTGAGTCAGTCCGGTCCAAAAACAGTTTTATCAGCAACAAAAGCAAAAAAAAGAGGCAGTTACTTTGGGTTACTTTGCTGAAATGCTGTTTATATGCTTTGTGTTTTTTCTATGTAGTCTTGGATCTTGTTGACATCCAGAACAACACTTACTGTAGGAGCTGTGTTGCCTTTGGATAACAAGGACTCACTCAGCATGAGGCAAAGTCCACGCACAACACCAGGCACATGTTGTACTTAATCATCTCCAATGTTCTCATCTTCTTCTGATCATTACTGTGTTTTCTTTGAAATGACTACTCAGAGCAGAGACGCTCCAACAAAGGTCAAAACAAAACACTATTTCCCAAAACACCAGTACATTTTTTTATTCAGGCTTTCTCTTATACATATGCCCTCTCTTGGGCTTCAAGCAATGAACGTGTGAAGACTGGAAATTCTGTTAACCCTTTAATGTCCTGCCATACCATTTGGTAATGCACATTTTCAGTGACTATTCTGTATCTTCTTTGTGGAAGTGAACCTGCCTGGTGATCTCCACCACCTGGTTTAGATATGTAATGTATATGTATATATTATTTATACATATACATATATACATACATACAGTATATGTATTTATATATATATGTATGTGATCATATATGTATATGAGATTTTAAGTAAACATGTTAAAATACATTGATTCTTGTTAGTATTACCCCAAGTAAATTGAAACAAATACATAATAAAATAAAAATAAATTAGATAAGATAAAGTAAAAATATATATACAGTATATATACAATAAAACAAACTATTACAATGTTACAAATTACAAAATATGAAAGTGTTAACAAAAATACAAACATTACAAATACCATTTTCAACAAAGGTAAAAGTTGGCCATCTCCTCATGTGCTGGAATTTTCTTTTTTATTTGTGTATGTGGAGAAGAAAATAACTTCATACTGGAATAAAGTTAAGGTATGTTGTGAAACTCACAAACGGGATGATTATCAAATTTAAAAGGTAAAAAAGTCTGCACTGGAGCTACACACACAACTTCACCTCCTGTAAAGTTAGGGGAAGTCTCATGCAAACTTTGTGTGGTGATGCAGATAAGGTTTGTGGTTGTTGGCAGGGCATGATTTGAGCTTAGCAGAGTTAAGCCAAGGCACGGCACCCTTCTGTTGACAGGGAGTCGGGTGGAGAATGGGGGGCATTGATATGTACTTCTCAGAAGCTTAGTTGAGGAAACATCTAAGCGGATTCTGCTGCTAGAGAGTACCAAGAGAGAGATCTTAAAGAGCTCAGCAGGCCTCTCTGAGATGAAAGGTGAAAGGAGGTATTCCAGAAGTTTGTCTTGAATCCAGATGTGTGTATAACTAAAAAGGAAATTGATCCAAGTTTAGTGTTTAAAGTAAAATTCCAGGTTAACTCTCAAATGAACAAACTCACGTTTGAAGTTGAAATCTGGGCATCCATGAAAGGCCATATTCAGCTAACTAAGACAGAGCTTATTTCCTATGCTAAAAGAATAGAAAAATACATTATTCATCCCCAAGTGGTGGCATTTCAAATAAATGTAATAACCTAAATAATAAATCCTAAATCTCGTCCCTAAATCTCCCCCATGAGCTGTCACCTTACTGTGGTGGGGGGGTTTGCGTGCCCCAATGAGTCTGGGAGCTATGTTGTCCGGGGCTTTAAGCCCCTGGTAGGGTCACCCATGGCAAACAGGACCTAGATGAGGGACCAGACAAAGAACAGCTCACAAGACCCTCTATTATGTTTAAGAAAAATGGACACCGTGTATCCTTGCCCGGACGTGGGTTACTGGGGCCTCCCCCTGGAGCCAGGCCCAGGGGTGGGGCCCGCTGGCGAGCACCTGGTGGCCGGGTCTGTCCCCGTTGGGCTCGGTCGGGTGCTTTGTGAGCTGGGCGGCAGCCGAAAGCGGAGACCTTGGCGGTCTGATCCTCGGCTACTGATGCTGGCTCATGGCTTGGGCTCCGGAACCAGCCTCCTCGAGAGGGGTTGGACTCTCTTCCACTCTGGAGTTGCCCGCGGTGAGAGGCGTAGAGCAGGTGTGGGCATACTTATTGCCCCTGGCTGTGCGCCTGTACATTGGGGTTCACCCCGGTAGACGAGAGGGTAGCCTCCCTCCGCCTTAGGGTGGGGGGACAGGTCCTGACTGTTGTTTGTGCCTATGCACCAAACAGCAGTTCAGAGTACCCACCCTTTCTGGAGTCCCTGGAGGAGGCACTGGAGAGTGCTCCTCCGGGAGACTCCCTCCTCCTGCTGGGGGACTTCAATGCTCACGTGGGCAATGACAGTGAGACCTGGAGGGGTGTGATTGGGAGGAACGCCCCCCCCGATCTGAATCAGATTGGTGTTTTGTTATTGGACTTCTGTCCTCGTCATGGACTGTCCATAACGAACACCATGTTCAGGCATTGAGACTTGCGGCCGTATGTCCTGGACACTCGGGTGAAGAGAGGGGCGGAGCTGTCAACTGATCACCACCTGGTGGTGAGTTGGCTCCGCTGGTGGGGGAGGAAGCCGATCAGACCTGGCAGGCCCAAACGTATTGTGAGGGTCTGTTGGGAACGGCTAGCGGAATCCCCTGTAAGGAGGAGTTTCAACTCCCACCTCCGGCAGAACTTCAGCCATGTCCCGGGGGAGGTGGGGGACATTGAGCCCGAATGGGCCATGTTCCGTGTCTCCATTGTTGAGGCGGCCGACCGGAGCTGTGGCCGTAAGGTGGTCAGTGCCTGTCGTGGCGGCAACCCCCGAACCCGCTGGTGGACCCCAGTGGTGAGGGAAGCCGTCAAGCTGAAGAAGGAGTCCTATCCGGCCTTTTTGGCCAGTGGAACTCTGGAAGCAGCTGATGGGTACCGACAAGCCAAGCGGAATGCGGCCTCGGCGGTTGCTGAGGCAAAAACTCGGGCTTGGGAGGAGTTCGGGGAGACCATGGAGAACGACTTTCTGACGGCCTCGAAGAGATTCTGGTCCGTAATAACTAGGGACGTCGTGAGTCGGTGGGGGGAATACTTCGAGGCCCTCCTCAATCCTACCGACACGCCTTCCGATGAGGAAGCAGAGTTGGGGAGCTCGGACGTGGGGCCTCCCATTTCTGGGGCTGAGGTTGCCGAGGTGGTTAAAAAACTCCTCGGTGGCAAGGCCCCGGGGGTGAATGAGGTCCCTCCTGAGTTCCTTAAGGCTCTGGATGTTGTAGGGCTGTCTTGGTTGACACGCCTCTGCAGCATCGCGTGGACATCGGGGGCAGTGCCTCTGGACTGGCAGATCGGGGTGGTGGTCTCCCTCTTTAAAAAGGGGGACCGGAGGGTGTGTTCCAACTATAGGGGGATCACACTCCTCAGCCTCCCTGGCAAGGTCTATTCGGGGGTACTGGAGAGGAGGATCCGCCGGATAGTCGAATCTTGGATTCAGGAGGTGCAGTGTGGTTTTCGTCCTGGCCGTGGAACAGTGGACCAGCTCTATACCCTCGGCAGGATCCTGGAGGGTGCATGGGAGTTCGCCCAACCGGTCTACATGTGTTTTGTGGACTTGGAGAAGGCGTTCGACCGTGTCCCTCGGGGACTCTTGTGGGGGGTGCTCCGGGACTACGGAGTGCCGGACTCCATGATATGGGCTGTTCGGTCTCTGTATGACCGGTGTCAGAGTTTGGTCCGCATTGCCGGCAGTAAGTCGGACATGTTTCCTGTGAGGGTTGGACTCCGTCAGGGCCGCCCTTTGTCACCGATTCTATTCATAATTTTTATGGACAGAATTTCTAGGTGCAGCCAGGGCGTTGAGGGGGTCCGTTTTGGCGACCTCAGAATCGGGTCTCTGTATAAATATAAAGATTAAATAATCAAATAAGGCATATGATTTGTGACTGAATACACACACTTTGCTCTGTAGGTTGATCTAAAATGTTTTGAGTGAACATGGTAGGTTAGGACTATCATAATTATGCTGTACATGAATACACTGAAGACAGTGCTTTGACTTTGTGGTATTCCTTTGAGGATATAAAAAGCTTACTTCCATTACTCACCCAGGAAGGCCTCCACTTCCTCCTCTTATATAAGAATGGGTGTTTGGTCAGTCTATTTGACCATGAATGGGCCTTTGTGTTCACCAGTAAGTCTGTGGCATTGATTTAACACATGCCTGTAGCGGGAAAAATGAATGAAAAACTAATCAATGATATTTTCTTAAATGGAATTTTTTGGATGGACTAACTGACAGTCGTAACACATACCCATACTTCAGTCACTTCTTTGCTTTTGAGGTTATTTCTTATTGCAACAATGGGCCTGTCTTTGTCTCACTTGCTTTATTGCTGCAGCAAAGTAAGGCGGGTTTCATGAGGCATGTTTATTTTGTGCTACACACAAGTAGGTGAAAGAGTAATAATAATGATAATAATAAATTTTCTGTTTTGGTCCTTCAGAAAGTCAACCCTTTCTAGCTTTCCCAGAAAGCAAAGTATTTTTAGTTCAAATGCAAACAGAATTTGATATCTTAGGACTGAAACAGTTCATATATTCTGTTTATTATAATTTTGCAGGATGAGATTTTTTTATTTTGTTTTGTTCCCGTAGAACACTTTTTCATATTTCACCCAATTTCTGTATCAAAACAGAGCCAGGACACCTTTCCAAATGCAAGAACAATGCATACACACAAAAATAACGAACTGGAATATGTACAGTAAATGAAAAATGTGCCGATAGAATGTGTGTACCTCATGAATGCCTGAGACCATCAGACCACATGATTTTAAGTTTCATATGGGAAAGAGGAAACAGACACATAGTCAATCATAAAAACTAAACATACAATTTCACAGAACTTGTGCAGTATGACAGTCATTTTCTTCAGATTTTATCTATGTCAGTTTTATTTAGTAGTGGGTGCTATAAATCACTGCAGCTGTGGATAACAATCCCACGTAAGAAAAGAGAGAAATCAACCCGGCGCTCAGGTGTATCACGAACAGTCCAAAGTGGTGCTCTTGGGGTAGGGAAATCCACGATATGAAAAGAAATAAGTCCCAGGCACTCAAAAGTAGAAAAGGAAGAAGGTATAAATAAAAAGCCTTTAATGGTATTTTAAAGGCTTTTTATTTATACCTTCTTCCTTTTCTACTTTTGAGTGCCTGGGACTTATTTCTTTTCAATCCCACGTAAGAGCTGGAAGACCATGCTAATGCGATTCAAAGATGAGAATGAGTGCTTTATGAGATTGATCAGAGTTTCTGGCACAAAATGATAAACAGATTTAGGTTGCATTTCAATGTAGTCCTGATGATGTACAGTACTATGCAGAAAGTCTTGATGCACCCCTCGTTTCTTTATATGTTGCTTCCAAGGAGCCATGCTCTTGTTGTAATATTTTAAAGTGGTCTTAAGCGATATCTTTTCACACGCTGAAGGTCTTTCAATGTCCTTCAAAGCGCCATCAAGGGTGTATGCCAATTTACATTTGATCTTGTCACATCCTGCCTCTTCCAGCACAGAATCTGCCTCACTTCAATGACATAAAAGTTGGATGAAATGCAAAATGACCATTCAGACTAAGGTAGTTTTTCAAAAACTTTAGGTATGTATCCGATTTAGGACCACATATGTAAGTGGCCTGGGCCTCATATTTGTGCTGTTCAGACTGGTCAGATTTGGGCCACTTTTGCCTGCAGTGTGAATGTAGGCATAGTCATTAAGTTGGACACATGCATCTGATATAATTACCTCTTATTGCCTTTAACCAAATTTTATTTGACCTCACTGAATCTTTCACAATGTTACAACATAGTAGTGGAAATCTGAAAGACTACAAGGCAATCACATTTTAACAAGAAGCCGAAAACACTTCCATTAGACTTTTATGTTGGGCTTGCAGAAGTGAATCTACGGTAAAAAAATAAGTTTAAAAAAAACACCTTCTATACTTCCCTAACACATTCTTTTCATGTTTGACAGAAACTATTCTTTATGACCAAGATTGACTTAAGTAATATGACCGTACAGCTGCCAGGGATCAGGGGTACGAGCAATCTAACAGCAATCTACTAATCTTCAATTCAGTGGTTCTATCCCATGTCCATATGTCCAAATGCCCTTGGGCAACAGGAGCTTATGCGTTTCTTCTTAGTGCTGCACCACAGTTTTCTGAGTATAAATAGCTCAGATAACATTTCAAATTTTCATGAAGTGACTCCTTAAACATGGAGGGAACAAAATCTTAGATGCTCAAATTTATCTAGTGTGTTTTTTTGAGCTTCCATTTGCTGTATTTATGAATTTAAATTAATCAAGAATCAATGAATGTCTAAGGCATATGTTATATCTGTTTTGTCATTTTGCATTATAATTTTTAAAGTTCTCTATTCTTCAATGAATTCTGACCAGACCTCTAAATGTATTATTCAAAATAATGTCTTTGTCATTCCTGATAAGGTCAAAGTTCATGGTTCCTTGAAAAAGAACAAGTGTGCAAGTTTCTATTTTGAAAAGCTTTGGAACTGTTCATAGATTTACCAGCCATTTTTGTCAAATATTAAACTCAAAACTGGAATATACCCTCCTGCTGTGTAAGCAAAATAAGCATATACATGAATTTGACATATTGTAATCCAAATGAGAAAAAAAAAATCCCCTACAGAGTTAAAAAAAAAAGAGAAAGCCTTATTTTACATAACAGGTTTGATTAGATGAGCTTGATGAATAATGCCCACAGGACAATCTGTCATGCAGCACACAGTCTGAAGGTACATATATCTGCTTGGTTCATCCATCAGCAGCATAGTAGTTTAGCTTAGCATTTTTCTTTTTGTGTAAAAACAAAGAAATAAAAGAAAGGAAACCACTACCTGAAATCACTCCTGATAGAGGATGATCTTTTCGTTTTATTTATTCTGCCAAAAATCGACAGTAGATTCTAGAATCAGCCCAGACTGTCCTTTCGTTTTCATCCGCACATGCTGTGCCATTCCACATGAACAGCAAATTAGATCTGCACCAATCCTGGTTTTTACTCTCCTTTTTTTTCTTTTTAATCAGATGAGGCTGGCAGGTTTAGATATATGAAAAGAGCAACAGTACCTAATTTCCTTGCACAGCAATAAGTCTTGCTAGAACTGTTGTACTCAATTCAATAAGACATACTGTGCAGTCCCACAGAAGTTAAGAAATCCCTTGCAGGTCTGTGCCCTCCGGATACTGACAAGATGTTGGTACACTTAGTTTTACTACTTAGTTCGACAACTTTAAATGAGCATAAACAAAAACCTGCGGTTCTTGCACTTTACTCTGTACAGAAATGGCTACTTCCACTGTGATCATTTTTCATGAATGTAAAAGTAGTCTAGCTGCCCAAACTCATTCCTTTCTCCGGCAATAATTTCTCAACGACTTTACACACCATAGCCTGAATTAGAGGGGAAGAGAGTTGAAAGTATAGACGATTTTATTCCCCCAGCTTCTGTATTCTTTGGTCAATGTATTGTGTGTCTGTGTGTGTATTGCAATATGAACATTACAGAATAAGGATTTGCAGGAACTACGACAAAGTCGATGTTAAAGGAGTCTGAGACTCAGGTACAGCAGGGCTTCTACTGCAAAATATGCTTTTACTGCAGGACTGGACTGATTGGAAGTGGTTAAGATTCAGAGTTAACTGGCAACATTGGCCAACAATAGCACTCTGAAAATTGCTTTTATCAAGTACAACAGATTGTGAATTTTGCGGGAGGGGGGTAAATATCTGTTAGATGATAAATAATACATCTATTAGTTATCTAAATTGATTGGTTTAAATGTTTTCATTCTCAGTCTTTTATCAACTTCAAATCTGAAATAGCCATTACCCAGTGGCAGGCCCACTGACAGGCTAACACAGTTTTTACACAACACGTATATGTACATAATGAGCGAGGAAGAAAGAGAGAAACTGATTCTTTTTTTTTCTTATTTTATGCATCTATATTCTGTAACTGTCACAAGACAGTGTGATGGACCCAAAAAGCCGAGTAAAACGCTGGAGATAATGGACAGGTTTATTAACAAAGTTATGGAGACTACCGATGAATGTTAACAGAGTTTTTTGTTGATTAGAAGATCCCAGAGATGGAATACAGGGATGGGTATTGGTGAGCGGGCAGACAGGTACGCTTTTTAAGTGAGTAGGTGTTTCCAGGTCCGTGGGGCTGAAGATTGTCAGGCAGGTATTTCGAGGGGTTTCTCCTCCGAGCAGGGGAGTGCGGATTCCCAGATTCACGGCAGACAGCTTTCCAATGGTGGGTTCTTCAAAAAAACAGAGTGAAGCTTTGTTAGATCATGGTTTGACATAAACAGGATAAATCAGAAGACTTAGGACGGCCGATTGTTCTCATCTTAATGATCGGGCGCAGAGTGGAGGCGAGACCAGAGCATAGATGCAGCAGGAACTGATGACCTGAGAGGAAGACATTTGTGCCAGGAGGACACACTGAAGCACAGAGACAGCCAAGCCCACACCCACTCTACACAAACACTCACCCATACACACAGCAAGGAGAGACGATACAAACACACAGGAGGGAAAAGGGAACATGACACAAAAAGGTAAAAACACAACTGAATCTGGAGACTCATGACAGTATGTTTTCCAAAAATTGTTGCTGAGACAGCTTTTTTGTCTCTCAGTGCAAAGTAGGTCAATTAAATATTCTTGCCCAAAGGAAGTCCCGCCGTTAAATAAAGAAGACTCTTTCTGAAATTAAATTTATCACACAGATATGTACTAATATTTGAATATGGATGCTCTTCTAAATCAAGTAATGATGGTGAATAGAGTCAGAGAAAGTATGGAAATGTTCTAGAATGTGCCGCTGAGGGTGGCAGCACGTTGGAGTAGCTCTGTACCTCACATTGAGATTTCCTTTTTTTTTTCTAAATTTCATTCCTGTTTTCTCTTGGAAGAAATTGCATTTTTTGGACAACTGTTCCTTCCTGCCTTGGATGCTGTGCAGCTGGATTGATTTTTCCCAATACTTTTGTATATTTTGCTCTTTTGTTATGATGCATAACCATAGCAACAGGGTGGTTTACAACAGGGAGCAGCTGATTAACATTGGAAAAGCAGAAATAATTCGACAACTGAAGCCAGAAATCCCACTGGAATTGAAAAGGAGGCGTCGTGGATGCAGAGCAGGAGCAAAGAGGAGAGAAAGAAAGAAGAGGTTCAAACCATCTCTGCCATCCGTCATCATGGGCAATGTAAGATCGTTAGCTAACAAGTTGGATGAACTTCTAGCCTTGACAAGGACTCAGCAAGAATATCGGGAATGTAGCATTATGTGTTTTACTGAGACATGGCTGCAGGATCATATCCCCGACTCCAGCGTCTCTCTGCCGGGCTTCCTGACTGTACGAGCATATCGAGATTTAAAGAGTAGCAGGAAAAGGAAAGGGGGTGGATTGGCAGTGCTTGTCAACAACAGATGGTGTCACCCAGGACATGTTACTGTGAAGAGTCGTCTCTGCAGTCCTGACATTGAACTATTGGCAGTAAGTTTTCGTCCATATTATTTGCCAAGAGAGTTCACCAGTGTTATTTTGGTGGCTGTTTACATTCCACCCTCAGCTGTTGCCGACACTGCATGTGATGTCATCAGTTCCGTTGTTGCTAAGATACAGACACAACACCCCAATTCTTTTGTGGCAATATCTGGTGATTTTAATCATGCCTCACTCTCTGCTACACTGCCAACTTTTCAACAGTTTGTCAGCTGCTCTACCAGAGAAAACAAGACATTGGATTTGTTTTACACAAATGTCAAGGATTCATACATTTCCAAATCAAGACCTCCCCTGGGTAAATCAGATCACAACCTTGTTTTTCTCTGTTCAGCATATAAACCCCTTGTCCAGAGACTACCTGTCACAAAAAGGACTGTTAGAAAGTGGTCACAGGAAGCTGAAGAAGCCTTACAGGGTTGTTTTGATGCAACCGATTGGATTTCTCTTTGTAAGCCACATGGAGAGGACATTAATGCCATGACTGAGTGTGTGACTGACTATATAAACTTCTGTGTGGACAGCACCATCCCCACCAGAACAGTGAGATGCTTCCCTAATAACAAACCCTGGATCACCAGTGAGCTAAAGGAACTATTGAACAAGAAAAAAAGAGCCTTTAGGGAGCGAGACAGGGAGTTACTGAGGAGTATACAGAAGCAGCTCAAAGTCAAGATCAGAGAGAGCAAGGAGGTGTATAGAAAGAAGCTTGAGAGTAAACTGCAGAGGAACAATATCAGAGATGTGTGGTCAGGAATGAAGAAGATCATAGGCCTCAAGCAGCGGGAGGATCGGATGCATGGAAGTCTGGACAGAGCAAATGAGCTGAACACATTCTTCAACAGGTTCAGTTCAGGAACAAGCTCACCATCCTCCCCTCCTGTTCCCAGCCAAAGAGACATCCCACCTTCCTCTGACCCACAGCTTTCCTGTAACATCTCCACCTCCACCTCAGTCATGGATTCTTCTGCTTCCACTAGTTTGTCTTCAACCAAATCAGGAGATGCTGCTGTCCCCTTTGCCTCCCCCTCCCACTTTTCTGTTTCTAGAAGTCAGGTGAAGAGGCAGTTGGAGAGACTGAACCGGAACAAGGCTGCAGGTCAAGATGGTGTCAGCCCCCAAGTCCTGAAGGCCTGTGCAGAGCAGCTCTGTGGGATTCTGCAACACCTTTTCAACCTTAGCTTGACCCAAGAGAAGGTACCACTGTTGTGGAAGACATCCTGTCTGGTTCCGGTACCAAAGAAAACTCACCCTTCAGTCATCAATGACTACAGACCTGTTGCCCTGACATCCCACATCATGAAGGTCCTGGAGAGACTCCTGTTGACCCACCTGTGTAAGCAAACCAGCACATATCAGGACCCCCTGCAGTTTGCTTATCGCCATGGAGTTGGAGTTGAAGACGCTATCATACACCTGCTTCAACAAACCCACTGTCATCTGGACAAAGCAGGCAGCACTGTGAGGATCATGTTCTTTGATTTCTCCAGTGCATTTAACACAATTCAGCCTGATCTGCTTCGTCTTAAACTCCAGAAGACTCAGGTGGAGGCCTCAACAATCACCTGGATTAATGACTACCTGACAAACAGACCACAGTTTGTCAGACTGAAGAATTGTGTGTCTAACCAGGTGATCAGCAGCACAGGAGCACCACAGGGGACTGTACTCTCACCATTCCTTTTCACTCTGTACACTTCAGACTTCCAGTACAAGTCAGACTCCTGTCATCTACAGAAATATTCAGATGACTGCAGTTGTCGGGTGTATCAGAGATGGACAAGAAGCTGAGTACAGAGAGCTGGTGGACCGCTTTGTGGCATGGTGTGGGAACAATCATCTCATCTTGAATGTTAACAAAACAAAGGAGATGATTGTAGATTTCAGGAGAAACAGGGTCAGATCAAACCCTGTTTCCATCATGGGAGAAGAAGTGGAGATGGTTGAGGAATATAAATACCTTGGTGTTCATCTGGACAACAGACTGGACTGGAGACACAACAGTGAAGCCATCTACAAGAAAGGACAGAGCAGACTTTACTTCTTGAGGAAGCTAAGGTCCTTCAAGGTTTGCAACAAGATGTTACAGATCTTCTACAAGTCTGTTGTTGAGAACGTAATTTCCTCTTGCGTCATCTGTTGGGGCAGCAGCATCAGAACCAGGGACCTAAAAAGACTCAACAACCTGATAAGGAAGGCTGGTTCTGTTCTGGGGACGACTGTGGAACCTCTGGAGACAATAATGCAAAGAAGGATTTTGCATAAAATCAAGAGAATTATGGACAACCCTGAACATCCTCTCCATGAGACTGTTATCGGAAAACAGAGTCTCTTCAGTCAAAGGCTTCTTCAGTTTGGATGCAAAACGGACCGCTACAGGAAATCTTTCCTGCCCACAGCCATCAGCATCTATAATAACTCCTTGATTTAATTGAGTTACATCAACATTTAATTTCCCTCTGGGATAAATAAAGTATTTTTGAATTTGAATTGAATTGAAATGTATGTAATCAGCTTTTAGCTTTTTTCAGATCTGAATAAGTATGGAAGAAAGCATTGAAAGACAATTGTGTTTAGATTATTTTCTCTATTCTATATTCTACAAGATGAAAATGACCATTTCTAAAAATGTATTGTTGGAACAAGCAGAGGGCTTTTCAATTCTATTCAGTTAAATTCAATTCAGTTTTATTTATATAGCGCCAAATTACAACAAATGTCATCTCAAGGCATTTAAATAATAAAGTCCAATTCAAGCCAATTGGAGTTCAATTCATTGTACTCATAATTAATTTCAAAATAATCCAATTCATTAAGATAGAACCAATTCAAAAACAATTTCCTAGCTAAGGAAGCCAACAGATTGCACCGAAACTTGTCTTCAGTCCAATCTCCCGTCCTGAGCGTGCCTGAGGCGACTGGAAAGGAACGACTTCCTTTTAACAGGAAGAAACCTCTGGCAGAACCAGACTCAGGAAGGGTGGCCACCTGCCTCGACCAGCTGGGGTTTGAGAAGACAGAAAATAGGGGGAAAAAAACACTGTAACACCATTAAAATGTATCTGTTGGAACAGGGAAACACAAGTTAATGACCACAATAATGTCACATATAAATAATATCATCTGAGAAATTAAACGGGGGAAAAAGAGAGTAAAGTGAGGAAAGGTGTGACAGATGAGGCCCCCCAGCAGTCTAGACCTCCAACAGCTTAACTATGGGATGTTTCAGGATCACCTGAATGATCCCTAACTATAAGCTTTATCAAAAAGGAAAGTTTTAAGCCTCGTCTTAAAAGTCTGCTTCCTGGACATTTACTGGCAGCTTATTCCACAAGAGAGGGGCCTGATAACTGAAGGCTCTGCCTCTCATTCTACTTTTAGAAACTGTGGGAACCATAAGTAAACCTGCAGTTCGGGAGCGAAGTGCTCTGTTAGGAAAATATCTTATAATGAGATCTTTAAGATATGATGGAGCTCTGTCATTAAGAGCTTTATATGTGAGAAGAAGAATCTTAAATTCTATTCTGAATTTAACAGGGAGCCAATGAAGAGAAGCTAAAAGTGGAGAAATATGATCTCTCTTGTTAGTTCTCATCAGAACTGGCTGCAGCATTTTGGATCAGCTGAAGGCTTTTCAGAGAATATATGGGACAGCCCAATAATAAAGAATTACAGTAGTCCAATCTTGAAGGAACAAATGCATGAACAAGTTTTTCTGCATCACTCTGACATAAGATGTTCCTGATTTGAACAATATTACCAAGGTGAAAGAAGGCAGTCCTAGAAACCTGTTTTATGTGTGAGTCAAATGATAAATTCTGGTCAAAAATAACTCCAAGGAAATACCATCTAGAGTAACTATATAGCTAGACAATTTCTCCCTGAGGTGCTCAGGTCCAAAGATAACAACTTCAGTTTTGTCTGAATTTAGAAGTCGACAGTTCTGAGTCATCCAGGTCTTTATGTCTTTAAGACATGCTTGTAGTCTGACAAACTTATTGGTTTCATCTGGTTTCATAGATAATTACAGCTGAGTATCATCAGCATAGCAATGGAAATTTATGCCATGTTGTCTAATAAGATTACCTAATGGAATAATGTATGAAGTGAAAATAATTGGTCCAAGCACAGAACCCTGAGGAACTCCATGACTTACTCTGGTGTGTGAGGAATATTCTTAATTTACAAGAACAAACTGAAATCTTTCTGATATATATGACTTAAACCAGCCTAAATTTTGACATATATTACACACAAAAAATTTATATAACCACCATGATATCATCTTTTTCTGGCCTGCACGGTTATGTGGCAGTAAAATCCCAGCTGGGGCCTTTCTGTGTGGACTCTGCATGTTCTCCCTGTATATTGAGTTTAGATCTTTAATTATCCTGTTTCTTAATCTTTCTTTTAAAAAGTGTATTCTGTCAATTTTTGATAAGAGAGCTCCCTGTTTCCTCATCTATTCACATTTTGATTATCATAAATGCCAACAAAACACTTCTTTCACTTGCTCTGACCTGTTGTTCTAAATAATCACAATGGACTATTATTAGCATCACTGCCAGAGCCCAGAATGTTTTTTTCATCTTATTACATTTGATAAAACAAGTCACTGTTTGCTGTCACTGCAACTTGAGTCATGTCTACCTGTTGTCTTAATTGATTCCGATTTATCACAGAAATCCAGTTTTCTATCAAATGATCTAATTCTAATTAATTGCAGAAAATAATACAACAGAAAATAGGGGTGATAATATGATCAATTTCCCTTAAATTTAATTTGCAACAAGACATTTTTTAAGCTTCATAACAACATTTGATATACTAATAGTTGGTCTGTTATTTGAAATTCAGCCATAATAATAATATGATCATGACAGTTAAATTTCCTCCTTAGCTTTTTATTTTTCTTGTTTTACTAACTTGGTTGCTCTTATGTGTGTTTGTAATTCTTCCAACACATTTTTTGCTTTCACTCAAAAAGCCTCAAGAGCTTTTCTGCTCAAAGTATCTGCATAAACACTTGTGTATTGGAAACGGTCCCCACCATTTCAAGCATGTTCACATTCAAAGTAAGTCCTCTTTTTGCAAAATTAAAGGATCTTAAAAGGTCAAAAGAATACTCTAGTGAGGTTGAGTAGGACCACCTCAAAAAGACTGCATCTTGACATTAGAGGATCAACAATGAATCAATTCAATTCAGTTTTATTCATATAGCACCAAATTACAACAAATGTCATCTCAAGGCACTTCAAAGATACAATCCAATAATAGCCAATTAGAATCAAATTCATTGTTATCATAATCCAAACAAATCCAATGAATTAAATTCCAAATTAGTCCAATTCATGCATACAAAGCCAAATAATAAAAAAATATCCGAGCTAAGGAAACCAACCGGTTGCACCAAAACTTCTCTTCGATTCAATCTCCCATTCTGAGTATGCACGATGCGACTGTGGAAAGAAAAAACTCCCTTTTAACAGGAAAAAATCTCTGGCAGAACCAGACTCAGGAGGGGCGGCCATCTGCCTCGACCAGCTGGGGTTTCAGAGGACAGGAAAGAGGGGACAACAAACCTGCTGAAAAAGAGAAACACAAGTTAATGACAACAATAATGTCATATGGAGAGTAAAGAGAACAGGGTGAGGAAAGGTGCATTATGGGAGTTCTCCCATCAGTCTAGGCCTACAACAGCATAACTATGGGATGTTCCAGGGTCACCTGAGCTACCCCAAACTATAAGGTTTATCAAAAAGGAAAGCTTTAAGTCTAATCTTAAAGGTAGATAGGGTGTCTGCTTCCTGAACCCAAACTGGCAGCTGGATCCACAGAGAGGGGCCTGATAACTGAAGGCTCTTTCTCCCATTCTGCTTTTAGAAACTCTGGGAACCACAAGTAAACCTGCAGTCTGAGAGCGAAGTGCTCTGTTTGGAAAATATTGCACTACAAGATCTTTAAGATATGATGGAGCTTGGTCGTTAAGAGCTTTATATGTGAGAAGAAGAATTTTCAGTTCTGTTCTAAATTTAACAGGGAGTCAATGAAGAAAAGCTAAAACTAGAGAAATATGATCTCTCCTGTTAGTTCTCATCAGATCTCCAGCTGCTGCATTTTGGATCAGCTGGAGGCTTTTCAGAGATTTTTTTGGACAGTCTAATAATAAAGAATTACAGTAGTCCAATCTTGAATCACTGTCCAGCACTGACTATCTTCGACCAATCAGATTAATGGAGTAAAGCCAGTCTACCAACTCTAACTGAAGAGAGTCAGCTGAGAAGTTAAAACTATTAATTTTCAATCAAGTTAAACCTTCAGTGTTGTTATACGCCTGTGGTGTTAATTTCTGAAACTTCTAATCTCATTTCAGTCAAATGACTTAAAGATAACAACACTGTCCTACCTCTTCAGAAACTAAATAGGAAAAAACAGACATGCTCATTCTGAACACGATATAATTCAAGCTGCGCTCACTCTATGCAGGTTTAGTTTGATTAAAACAAACTAACGTCTGTCTGCAACAAGATTAGTGCAATTTTTATAAAGCAGTCACTTGAACCTTACTGCACACCAAACAAATGAACTGAGATCCCTTCAAAAAGTGGGTCTCAGTCTGCTTTCATTGGAACGTCCGCATTTTACTCAAATATAAACACATAAAGAACCAAAATACATTCAAACGTACAGTACTGGATTCTTTATATCAAGCTTACCATCTACTTCTAAATTTAGAAGCTATGTTGGGCTTTACAGTTTCCTTAGTGTATCTCCATTTGTGTTGGAACTCCTGGCACTCTTGACGTCTTTATACATTTCATATCTTTTTTGTAACCTCACCGCTGGTAAAGAATACCACCCTCCCTCTATGTAGCCTCAAATCCAACAAGAGCGTTTAGCCTGCCATCCAGTATTGTTTTGGAAGTTCAGAGTTTGACCTTCGTCACATGGTTTTACTTTTAACCTGTGATCTGTTGGCTAAACATTTAAAAAAGCCTGTGTGAGAAACAACTAGGACTAAACTTGTAATATATTTTTATATATTATTTAAATATAAATAAACCTTACCTAACATCAGATGGCTCGTGACACAGAGCCATCGACTGAAGTGGATTTTTGTGTTTAACATTTTGTCAATGTAAGGTCTTAAATTTCACCAGAGTGGTTGAAAGTCTCAAAAAATAAACTTCCAAACCATAAAACTTGCAAATGAAATGCTTTCTCAAGTGTCTCTGACTAAGGCAGTTTTTATTTGAGAATTCCTAATGTATTCAAATTACCTTGTGTGGTAATCTGTCTCACATAAAAATGCTGAAAGTAGTTGTAAGGACAATGCATTTTTTCCAAAAAAAACCCCTTGGATATCATATATTGGTGCTAAGTGAATGAGACTTCTACAAGTCACCTTCATACTCAGTTCTATGTTAATTTCCCCCTGAACGAGGCATATCCTGCTTCTTCCCACATCCAACTAATGTTCTGGCTCCCTTCTTTTACCCTCCATTGCTCCTCCATCCTGTCTTTCATCACTCTGACCCCTCCTGCACCATCATTCTCTGTATTAAGATCAATGTGTGTCGGCTGAGAGGTAGCCTCTGCTAGTCCGCTTAACCTTCTAAAATCGCCTGTTGTAACCTGCTCACACACACATACAGCCACTGTCTGACAAATCCACAGGCAAACAGAGGTGAGCACACACACACACACCAGTGTACAGTCATGAGTTCCCATTCAGACACGCTGGCATTGTGTGCTCAAAGATTTAATCACACACACATGAATCACAGACGCAAGCATAGAGGTTACATTGATCTTCGTCATGGGTGAGATTGCAAAATCCTTCATCCCTCATCTCGAGCTATCTGCTCCCCATTCCCTCACCCTGTCCTTGCATGTTGATACCTCACTCACCCAGTCTATATTCTGTCTCCTTGCTTTTCTGATCGCGACCCTCCTTTACATACAACTCTGCTTCCATCTCCGTCTCTTTTAATTCCTCCCTTTGATTTTCATCAGCACATGTCTCTTCCTTCTTCATCATCCTCCTCCTCTCAGAGCTCTGGAAATATTTGCTATAAATCATGACTGACCCGACACATGCACAAACACTCTGCTAGGCACAAATACACACTAGGCAATGGCTCTTATTCTCTGAAGTGTGGGTGTCGATGTGTGCATGTGGTAAAGATCTAAGTGATTTAGCTGTGAAGTCAAATAGCTGCATTAGTCATCAGAGTATGAGCACAAACACAAACAAAGCAGACACAATAAGATAATCATCACATCTTGTGAGACAATACTAAAGTTCCTCCTATAATGACTTACCAATATTCAACAGGCCATTGAGTCTGAAGCTGAAGGATTTTTTTTTTTTTTTTTACTCTTTTACAAAGAGAGTAATTTTAGGTTGTCATTTAGCGAGGCACACAAGAAGTACTATTTTAGGTCACGCAATGGTGAATAAAGTGGAGGTTAAACTATGATTTATAGTGTTTCATTGATTTGCAAGGCAATTATGCAGCAATGTGGGTTTGAGTAATTTCCCTGATCCTCCCTCTTTTTCTGTGATTTTGCTCTTACTTGTGACCTCTTTTGTGCATTCAAGTCCTAGGGAATTTATAACTTTCACATACAAATTGTGCTATATTTACCTCTTCTAATGCCGCAATCAGTATATTTAAATAGTCATCTAACTTGTGAAGACATTCATGCGGTTTATTATATACTAGAGGATGCATCCTGACTGAGACAAGCGCACAAAACAATGGCTGATCAAATTCCACCTTATAACTGCTGTGTACTAATGACATGATCACAGATATAACAGTCATGTAAGAAACTTAAATAACCAATCCTGTTACATTCTGTTTCGGAGTGGGACTAACTTGTCAGGGCTGGCAAACAAGAACAGGATTGTATCATATGGTATAAACTGTGTGCTAACAGTCCAGTCTCAAAGCAAAACGTAAAATGGTCAACATAATTCTATCTGTGCATATAGACTCAAATTCTGTTCTTTTTTTTTTGCCAAAAAGCACAACTTTAAAATGAATATGTCTTTGTAGGACTTTCTAGTACAGCTCCAGAACATTTCATGATAATTTTTTGTTTTTTTTATTTCTTTTTAGAAAACATCTCTGACTAAATTGTTCCTAGGAGTGAGTGTGAGATACATAGTTGTGTGTCTCATTTGTCTCTGTGTGGCCCTATGATGGAGTGGCAACCTGTCCAGGGTGTACCCTGGCTCTCGTCCAATAACAACTGGGAAAGGCTCCAGTCCCCAGCGACCCTAAATTTTGCGGGTATTAAGCGAATATAGAAAATAAATGGATGGGAGATAACATCTCTGGATTTTCAGGTAAATAGTTAGCAGTGCAACTTCATCACAACACCAAACTGACCTCCAAATACTCATCAAATACAGTTATTTTAGAGCCCAGTAATATGTATCTGAATTTGGGCCAGTTTCAAGTTTTGAAGTGAATTGGTGCTAACATGTATGCACGTTAGCACCAGCTCAGAATCACCAGGTGGCTGGAGCCTATCCCAGTTGTCATTGGGCAAGAGACAGGGTACATCACAGGGCCACATAGAATGAAATGAGACAAACAACCATCCACATTCACACTCACTCTTAGGGTCAATTTAGAGTCACCAATTAACTTTTTATGCATGTTTTTGGGCAATAGTAGGAAGCCAGAGAGGCAGGAATTTGAACCAGGAACCTTCTTGCTGTAAGGCAACGATTCTAACTACCACATCACCATGCAGCCAAAGAAGTAACATAGTCAATTACAGTGACAAGCTGGAAAGCATTAGGACGCTCCGTTAGCTCCTGGCCACAATGCATGGTCTATATTGTTGTTGCGTTCACTTTCCTGTACACTACTTTTGTGTACCGTATAAATGATTTGTAGTGCTGTATGTAGTGAACACTTCATAATGGCTGACTCCCTACATCATAGACTATATAGTGAATGAGTGGACAATTCAAACACAGTGTTTGAATCTGCACTGCTTGTTTTTTTTCCAACCTATGTCACATCTGTGATCGTGACTCTAGAGCTGCTCCTTGTGTGGGCACGCTGCTGGATATGTCTGTACACTAAGTGGTTTTCTGTGTTATTCCCTAAAACCGTTTTCTCTCTGCATGATTGGGGAAAAGAAGTATTGAGTCATTCAGAAATGCAGATACACAAAAAAGAGCCATTCACATAGTAAGCAGACACATAGTAAAGTGGAGAAGACTTTGTGCAAGCAACAGAAGGAGAAGGCAGATTAATTTGCATATAAATTAATCCTACACCTTAAAATTAAGCATAGGTGCAGAATTACATTTATGACTCGATTGAGGGATTTTTGTCATTCTCTGTGCAGTTGGCATGCTGTGATGTAGTAGGTTAAAACACTCTCAATTGAGCAATGATAAAAGGCTTTCAGCAGCTCAGCAGACAGGTTATTTTTTCAAGTGTCCGAAGAATGTGCCTTTTTGACCATGGCAGTTTTGTTTCCCCCCATTTGAGATCTTCTGTGATATGGTACCCCAGAAATTTAAAACAGTAGACCCTTTCTAACACCTCACCCTTGATGATTAAGGGGGACGGGTCTTTTTTGAGTTTCCTGAAATCGACTGTTATTTCTTTTGTTTTCTTGACATTTAGTTGTTCTCTGTCCACTAGGTTACCAGTTTATCAACTTCATCCGTGTATGCCGTCTCGTTGCCATTGGAGATCTATCCCAACACGGTTGTATGATCAGCAAATTTCCATCCATCCATCCATTTTCTATACCCGCTTAATCCGTCGGTCAGGTCGCAGGGGGCTGGAGCACATCCCAGCAGTCATCGGGCGAGAGGCAGGGTCCACCCTGGACAGGTCGCCAGTCCATCACAGAGACAAATGCAGCCTATTGCTCTGATTATGTTTGGCAGTCCAGCCATGGCATGAAAGTCCCTCTTAATTTGTACTTGTTCGACAGCGGTGTATGGGAATTTGATGTGCCATGGGTGATAAAACTAATGAGAGCTTTGATGACCAAGGGGAGCGCATGACTCACAGAGAGCTGGGACACACCCGATCTGTCTCCAATCTCCCTCTGAAAGGTTTCCGTGGCCAAAAATCCAGGGGTGGTGAGGACCTGGACGTGTGGAGGAATTGGGTTTAATCGGCGTGATTCACTCTGGAGTTGTGGTCTAGCAAGCTGCATATTTGCAGCAGCACAGTCCTTGGCAATCTAAAACGGGATTGTGGCAGGTTTGTGCCACCGTGGGTTCCCAACAGATACACAGACCACTGGGTTCGAGTTAACCTTTTATTTTCAACTCGATTCAGGTTCACGAGGATGTACTCAGTGAAGGATCTCAGTTTCTCCACGCTCTGTCTCCTTGCTCCTGTCCTCTCTCCGCCAGGTCATCTCCTGGCTCTCCTCTCCCCGCCCGGACCAACACGCTACTGATAAAGGGGAGAATGATTAGCTGATGATGTGCAGATGTGCCCATCATCTCCCCTCCCCCTGTCCTCTGAGCCCTTCCCACCTCTCCTCTGCACCTGATGCACCACGCCCCCCTCCACAGGGATGTAAGCCATTTGTCTGTCTCCGCAAGGATATCTACGACGGTCTCGGAACACACGCTCTCTTCCAAGAGCCTTACACGCTAAGGCATCCAAAAGTAGCAAGTCAGCTGCTGGTTACACTTCCCATTGACAAATTAACCTTCAATTAATGCATAATTGAAGTCAAACAGAATAATGTCAGCATATAATAGGGTTATAATGTATATATTTATTTCTGATTGCTTCAAAGTAATTAAATATACAATCCATTAGTCAAGCAAACTTGATTCGAATAACAGCAGACTATTTTACGTGTAAATTCTGTTCGTACCTGAAAGAAAACTCAAAATACGAAAAAATTGGTGAATGCGCAAGTTCTCTTAAATCACTCGAATGCACGATTTAAGAACAAATCTGTTCGTACAAGTGGTTCTTGAATTAAGCCCATTATTTTATTTGGGTTTGTTCTATCTCACATATACTCTTTTGCACTGATTTTCTCTTTGGCCTCTATTCCCCAACTTGCTGCGTCTCCACCTAACCACACTATAATAATGTTAACATTCACACTCACATAGAGATTTGCACTGCACATACAACCAAATACAACATGTCCACAGCACCGACAGTGCATGTACATATACCATACACCCAAACTACACGCACACTCACAAACAGAAGCACACCCACATCGGCACAAACCCACACTCTACACAAATATAAACATACTTCATGCAAAAAAACTCATAAACAAAAGCACAGACACAAACGGTCAACATAAAGGTAGCTGACACACATCCACATGCTCACACATGCGACATGCAATCGCTCATGCACGCCCACATGTAAATGCGTAAACGCAGACAGATTTTTTGCAAGTATCTTGAAAAGATAAACTTACTATTACATATACTATACATTTACCAGAAGGATCTACAATTGTGCTGTTATCAGTAAAATGTACTTTGCTGTAAATTAGATTGGCTGTGCCTCTTTGTCTGGAGTTGTAACAGGATGAGTACATCTATAGCTGCCTGTGATAAATGAGCATCTAGTAATAAGACAATGTCTGCCTGTAGTTCTTTTAATCGAATGAAAATTTTTCATCTCTTCTCCCTGGAACCAGCTCCACGCACATTCGATGTAACAAACTTTAGTGTGCTCATGGTCAGATTAGTGAAGTGTTGAATGTATGTTTCTAGGTGTGTGCTTGTGTGTGTGAGTCTGTGTGTAATGAAGGTGCGTATTGATGCGCTTTCTGTATTATAGGTGTGTTGTGTTTGTCCTGCATTAAAAATCATAATTACTAGTACAACAAGAAGTATTTACAGCAGAATATTGTTAAAGGTGCAGTTTGTCAAAATTACTGTTTCATGACAGTTTCATGAATCATGCAGTAGCCTAAATAACTTCTAGACATTGTTAGACCCTGCTAAGACAGAAATGACAAACAACGAACTTGCATGAGAACATGCTTGTTAAAGTAAGTGATCTTGACTTGTCACTGCCAGTGATCAGGCCTCAGTATTGCCTCATACCTGTGGTTGGGGGAGGTGATGTTATAAGTATTGCTAAGGTAGACATAAATACCACAGGAGAGTGGTGGTTCATATTTATATACAGAGACATCAATTACATCTGAGGGGAATGTCAGAGAATTAATGTTAGAGGAAACAGACAAACATGTCTTATCCTTTGTATCGAAGCTATTAATCAAAACAATGGATAGCAGTGGATTTTCATGTTTAACACTATAAGGGTTAGAAATCTGCATTCTAAGCATTTGAATCTTTCCGACTGAACACTTGGTATGATTCACCAATGAATCTAGCTGTTGCCCTCATTTAGCTATGGATTTCTCCAGCTCCAGTAAATTTAGACAATTTTTAGGCAAGGCAAGGCAAGGCAAGGCATCTTTATTTATATAGCGCATTTCATACCACAGGCATCTCAATGTGCTTTACATAAAGACAAGGAATTTAAAAGAACAGCATAAAGCAGCAATTTAAAGAGAAAAAAAAATAGAAAGCAATCAAAGAAGAGGGGAAAAAGAAAGATATAAACTCAACCATACGCACACCGAAAGAGAAATATTTTTAACCTGGATTTAAAAGTGCTTACAGTTGTGGCTGATTTCAGTTCTGCTGGTAGTTTGTTCCAGTTGTGTGCAGCATAACAGCTAAAAGCTGCTTCACCGTGTCTAGTTTGAACTCTGGGCTCCACTATCTGACCTGAGTCAGATGATCTCAGAGCTCTACTGGGTTTATACTCTGCTAGCATATCATTCATGTATTCTGTACCTAAACCATTCTGTGATTTGTAGACGAGTAGCAGAACTTTAAAATCTATTCTGTATCTGACCGGGAGCCAATGTAAAGACCTGAGAACTGGGGTGATGTGATCTGATCTCTTTGTTCTGGTTAAAACTCGGGCTGCAGCGTTAGGCATTAGCGTTTAGGCCAAGTTTTTATTGCTTGATTTATTGATTGATTGATTTAAAACCAAAACAGCTGTAAATTGCATAAAGCAAGTTTTCAACTCATACAAGGATCTCAGACAACATTAACTGTGATTTAAATGGTGAGTTTTGTTGGTTGACACTGGTTTGATTAATTCAGTTCTGTGTGTTGCAAACATAAATAAATATTGTCTCATTATCATGAGACAATGTCTATTTATGTTGACAATCCTGGTAAGATCTTGGCTGAATACAAACATGTAATCAATGTCTTCAAATTAACATAGAAGCCAACCAAACTTTCACTCTTCAACCAAATGCCCAGTTTTAGTTTGGATGTCTGTAGACCATTTAGTCTTTTAGTTGTCTTTTTAACCAAAAGAAAAATGGGAAATTCATCATCAGTTTGAGCTGAAACTGTATGGGGGAGTCTGACTGATCTTCTTGTTTTCATTTAAATAGAATAAGTCATTCTGGTAATACTTGTATAAAGTATCTGATTGCTGCTATATTAGGGACACTCTGATGCTTTGTCTTTGTTCGGAGGGGTTAGGTCTCTTTCCTTTCTATTTTTGTTTTGTTTGGAGCTGGTGGTGGACATGTGATGTGCAGCTGTCACCATGGCAACTGTGACGTCACCTCCGGTCCGTGGGTTGGCGCGAGTTTTGATTACCTTATTTAGTTCACCTGGGAGACGGTGAATGGGCGACTGACAATCACTCGGAGAGACTGAACACACGCACCAGCTTCCATAGACTCTCTTTTTCCCCCACCTGAAATTGTGACTCGGTCACCACGCGTGAGCTGGTCCGCTCAGGAGAGCAGAGTGCGGGCTATCCGGACCGCGTTCGAGGACACCATCGACATCTGACCGGTGAGCTAAGCTGCACCTCTCACTCACCTCTGTCCACCTGCCAGCTCTTTGTTTTTGTTTCTTTTCATATCTTTAAATTATGGAGTAACAGCGACAGGGTTTGTACCTGTGTCTGTTGTCTCGCATAACAATTGGGGGCTCGTCCGGGATTTGAACAGACAGTACATGGAGGTAATAAGGAGGTTAACGTGGTTAGCGACCTTATTAACCAAACCGCTAGTGAGCTACTAATAAACAGATGTGTTGTCGGGGTTTCAGGTGGGGTTGACGGCTCGTCGGCCTGGAATAAGGAAACCTGTGGTTTCCACCTGTAACAGTAACTCGACTAACGCTCTGCTTGTGTGATTAAATAGCGATAGCTCGGGCTAACGTCTAATTACCAAGACAGGTCGATCCATCAATATCCTTCGTAGTATTGTTTAAAAAATTAGCTGTATTCCCATGGTGAGATTGGTGTGTGTTTAGGAGGCAGTACAGTATGGTAATTAGCATTCAGAGTGCGGTTAAGTTTAGGCTAGTGCTTGATTAGCCGTGGCTAGTGGAGGCTAGGTTGTTCATATAGAACTGAGTAGTCTGCTGTGTCGCCGCTGTTGTGAGATGTGGGTTTTCGTATTTGGATAGAGTGGTGTGTGTTGTGTTTGCAGCTAACTTGGCTAGGCAGACATTGTCTGCCAGATAAGCTATATACTGTGATTTATTGGGTGGTAATCTGTATACATGTAGGTTCGGTGTAGCATCCAAGGATGAAGCTATATTTTGTCGGGCTGTTGTTGGCTGCGTGAGGACCCCTAAGGGTTGTGTTCACCTAGTGTATCGCAGTTAACCAGAGTGGCGATATATGTTTGTTGCGGGTATCTACTGTATTGCTAATCCCAGTGTGTTGGTCTCATTTGTGTATTTCTAACGCTTAGTAAAATGGATAATTTTGATGTGGACGAATATTGCACCAGACTTTCTAGCCATAATGAGCTTTTCAAGCTGAAAAAAGAGAATTTGGTTTATAGCCCAGCATTATGAGGTGGCTACTGGGACTAGAATGAAAGTGACTGAAGCTGTACAGCTGATTGGGGATCGTCAGAATTTGCCTGATCCAGAGAAGGAAGCGGGAGCCAGGCTTAAGCAAGAAGAGGCAAACAGGAAAGTGGAGATGCAGAAACTTGAACTGGAAAGAGAGAAGCTCCTAATCAAATTAAAAGAGGAGGAGAACAAGACCGAGCAGGCCCGTTTGGCATTAGAAAGAGACAAAGTCATGTCCCAGAATCCCACCTTGCTACCTGCTTCAGAAAACTGTTTTGACCCCAATAGCTGCCTACGATTAATACCAAAGTTCAATTTAACCGAAGTTGGTGTTTTCTTTGAAGTCATTGAAAGGATTGCGGAGGAGATGAAATGGCCACGGGAGAAGTGGACCTTGTTGATTTAGGGGAGTTTGGAAGGAAAAGCTCAGGAAGCATATGCTGCTTTAGATAACACTCAAGGTAAAGATTATGATGTGGTAAAGAAGAATGTGTTAGCAGCCTACGAGCTAGTTCCAGAAGCTTACCGCCAGCAGTTCCGTTCCCTTAAAAGGAAAAGTGAAGAATCTTTTCTTGAGTTAGCCAAAAGACAGGAGCTGGTGTTTGGGAGGTGGCTTGCCTCCACTGAGACCACCACTATCAAGAGTCTCCGTGCGCTTGTGCTCATGGAACAATTTAAAAAGTGTGTGCCCTAGCCCATAGAAATATATCTTAATGAGCGGGAGGAGAAAGATCTCAGGAAAGCAGCCACATTAGCTGACCAGTATGAGTTAACTCACCGTAGCATGGCTGATAGAGGAAGATTTTCCAGACAAGACAGGGAAACTGAACGAGAGTCTTGCTTGATAAGGAAAAATATGGCTGGTTTTTAAGAAATCTTATGACAGACCCGAGCGGTTTTCGGTTAAGTCTGAGCATGTATCCCCTCCTCCTCCAGAGTCAAGAAGAGTTGAGCGAGCTCCTCGAACTGAAGTTTATTGTTTCTACTGTTAGAAACCTGGCCACACAAAGTCAGTTTGCCGTAAGTTATAGTACAAGGAGGCTAAACCTGTAGCCTGTGTAGGTGTTCGACCCCAGGCACTGGAAACTACTGAGTTTGTTGATTTGTCTGAGGAAGAAGTATTGATAGATTACAAGGGTTTTGTGTCCCAAGGTGCAGTCGCAGTGTCAGAGAATGGTCCGGAGGTTCCAGTTAAAGTGCTTAGGGACTCCGGAGCATCACATTCACTACTTTTAAAAGAAGTGTTTGAGTTACCACAGTCCACTGCTACGGGTGTTTCGGTTGTCGTAAAAGGGGTTGGTGAACGTCATGTTTCCACTCCTAAGCACAGGGTTTTTGTGAGAACTGAGCTTGTGACCAAGGTAGCAACGGTGGGAATGGTTGACTCACTTCCAGTGAAAGGTATTACCTTTGTTTTAGGTAATGACCTGGCAGGCACTAGGGTGTGCCCAAGTGATCCTGAAGACTCTCCGGCGGAAGAATTCAAAAGTGAAAATGTGACCCCCATAGTGTTAGCACAGCATTGTGAAGCGCCACAAACTGTAATTTTAGAGAAAGACCACCCTGAAGTGTTCACTGCTTGTGTTGTGACCAGATCTGGATCATGGTCTCAGGAGCTGGTGTGTGATAAGGCAGATGAATCTGTGGTTGATCTGTCTGACACCTTTCTGGCTCAGTTGGCTGGAATGGAGGAAGGAAATCGATTTACTCGAGAGGCTCTGATTAAAGCAGAGTGTCAAGAAGCGTCTATAGCATCCCTCAGGAAGACAGCTATGTCTTTAAAAGAAAGCCAAGTAGTAGCCACAGGATATTATTTACATAACGATGTGCTAATGCGAAGGTGGCGCCCATTGTGCCGCCCAGCGGATGAACACTGGACAGTACTCTCACAGGTGGTGTTACCTATTGGTTTCAGGAGAGAGGCGATGCATTTAAGCCACGAGAGCGCTTGGGCTGGTCATTTCGGTATTCGGAAGACACAGGACAGGGTTATGCGACATTTTTACTGGCCGGACGTGCGCAAAGATGTGACTAATTATTGTAAATCGTGCCATGCATGTCAATTGGTGGGTAAGCCCAACCAAATTATTCCTGTTGCACCGTTGAGTCCCCCTCCGGTTATGGAGGAGCCCTTTTCTAAGGTTATGATTGATTGTGTTGGCCCCCTCCCTAGAACTAAGAAAAGGAACGAGTACTTACTCACTATCATGGATGTGAGTACTAGATTTCCAGAGGCGGTGCCGTTACGTAGCATAAAAACTCGACCTGTGGTGGAAGCCCTGTTACAGTTTTTCTCTCGTGTTGGGCTCCCGAAGGAGATACAGCATGATCGAGGCACAAATTTTACATCAAACCTGTTTCAGGATGTAGTGTCTCAGTTGGGTATTAAGCAAGTGATGTCTTCTGCCTATCACCCGCAGTCCCAAGGAGCAATAGAGCGATGTCATCAGACACTCAAGACAATGATAAAAACCTATTGTGTGGAGTGCCCTGAGGACTGGGATATGGCTATGCCTTTTCTCTTATTTTCCATTAGAGATGCCACAAATGAGTCGACAGTTTTCAGTCCATTTGAGTTGGTGTACGGACATGAGGTTCGCGGCCCACTCAAGATGATGAAGGAAAGGTTACTTCTTTCAACACCTCAGGATGACACATTGCAATATGTAGCAACGTTTAAGGACCGATTACAGTCAGCTTGTGCAGTGGCTAGGAAGAATCTGCAGGCAGCAAAGAGCAGAATGAAACAACAATATGACAAGAAAGCAATACTGCGCAGATTTGCACGAGGTGATAAAGTTGTGGTATTGTTGCCCATGAATCAGCCTAAATTGGGGCTAAAGTTCTGTGGACCTTATGATGTAGTCAAGCGTGTGGGTGAGTGTAATTATGTTGTCAGCACCCCAGAGCGTAGACAGAAAACGAGGTTGTGCCACATAAATCTGCTCAAACCTTATATCGAACGAGATGCTGAAAGCCCTGTGTGTCTTGTAGCAATGGTGGAGAGTAGCGAGCCTGATGGGGGGGAGGATGATCCCGAACCCCCAGAAGCGGTCTCTGCTCGCTTACTCAACTCAGGAATGCTAGTCAATCTTAGCCAGCATTTATGCCCCTTTTCCACCGAACATTTTTGTACCGGTACAGCTCTACATGGTACGACTCCACCCTGATTGGGAGCTTTTCCATCGTGGGTTGAAGGTGGGACCCGTTACGATTTTTAGCACCGGCTAGTACCTGCTTTAGAGGTGGGTCTAGTCGGTACTAGCGGATACTAAAACGTCACGTGATCAGTGCTGTCCACTGATTGGTCAGGTGAAATTACGTCATACACGCAACGAAGCTCGGGGAGCTTTAAATAATCACCCGCCATGTATGAAAACACACCTGCGAGAGCAACAGAGAATAAACAGAATTGCGAAGATGGAAGACCAGATAAGGAAAGCCAACCCATGGGTGATGAGCGAGGTGCAGACCTTTCTGTGTGTGGTGGCCGAGGACCGCATACAGAAGGAACTGGACGGAGCGACACGAAATGTCAACTGCGTTACACATTACACTCCATCGTTGTGTTTACTTTTGACTAACCGCGGCGTGACACTTTGTAGTCACCTGAAACCGACGTCACGTTAGTGGTGAACGGGCCGACTCCGCCCACTTCCAGATCACGGTTTGTGTGGAAAAGGAAATGGTACTGGTGCCGTGTCGTGTAGTGTAGTGTCGTGCTATATCGAAACCGAGTAGAGTAGGGCTAGCTTGGCGGTGGAAAAGGGACATTAGAGTATCTGCAGCCTGAAGAAGCACAAGATATTACAGCGCTTATAAGGAAGCACCCAAGCTTATTCAGTGACACGCCTGGTCTTACAGACTTGGTCTCACATGATGGAGGGGAGGCTGTCCCAATTAAGCAGCACCCGTATAAAATCCCACCTTACAGGCAAGAGGCGGTTATGGCTGAGTTGCAGTATATGTTAGAGATCGGTGCTATTGAGAAAGGTACCAGTGAATGGAGCTCTCCTTTGGTACCAGTTCTGAAGTCGGATAAGATGGTGCGTCCATGTATTGATTTTAGAAAGGTCAATAGTGTGACAAAGACTGATGCTTACCCCATTCCTCGGCTCGAGGATTGTATCGATCGGATTGGTCAGGCTAGCTTTGTATCCAAGTTTGATATTTTAAAAGGATACTGGCAGGTACCATTAACTCATAGAGCAAAACAGGTGTCAGCTTTTTGTACTGCTGATCAGTTATACTTGTGTCCTTTCAAAGGTTGATGAACACCATTACAGCAGGGTTAGCCAATGTGGTAACATATATCAATGATGTTGTTGTGTTTAGCTCGTCATGGACGGATCACATTGTGCACATTGAGCAGCTGTTTGAGAGATTGGAAGATGCTGGCCTGGTGGTGAATCTCCCTAAGTGTGAGTTTGGGCCAAGTTACCTACCTAGGCCACTTAGTAGGGAGAGGATCAGTTAGACCTAGAGAAGCTAAAGTACAGGCAATTGCAGATCTTTCCACTCCTACAACAAAAAGGCAGTTAATGCGCTTACTCGGGATGAGTGGATTTTACCGGCGGTTTGTGCCCGATTTTGCTGACGTTGTAGCTCACCTAACAAACCTCCTGAAGAAAGGCATAAAGTTTGTGTGGACGCCTGAGTGTCAGAGTGCAGTAGAGAAGGTGAAGGCTCTCTTGTCATGCTAAAGGCCCCCGATTTCTTTATTCCCTTCAGGTTGGCAGTTGATGCCTCAGACCTAGGTATTGGGGCAGTCTTGTTGCAAGCAGATTCACAGGGAATAGAGAAGCCTGTAGTCTACTACTCTAAAAAGCTGAATTGTCATCAGCAGCACTACTCAACCATTGAAAAGGAGGCCTTAGCCCTGGTATTGGCCATACAGCACTTTGAGTTCTATGTGGCAGGTAGTCAGAAGGAGCTGTTGGTTTATACAGACCATAATCCTCTTGTCTTCATTGAGAAAGGGAAAAACCAGAAGCTATTCAGGTGGAGTTTGGTCTTGCAAACTTATAATCTTGTGATCCAACATCTGCCAGAGAAACTGAATGTTATAGCGGACACTTTATCCAGAGGGTGAACCTCATTCTCTTTGATAGGACTAGAGGTTTTGGGGACTGAGTTCCTTGTCCCATTCGACTGTTATGTTGCTCTTTGGGCCAGAGACTAGACAGTTGTTGTGGGAATATTTGTCAGTCTTTGGTAAATAATTTGTATATGTACAGCGTTAGGTTTGCCTTTGTGATGGAGAGTTGCCATCTTGGTCTGTAGGATAGACAGTAGTTTTAGGAAAAAAAGTTAAAAAGTTCTTACTATAAAAATTATAAAAATAATTTAAAAAAAAAGGGAGAGAGTTTAAAAATAAATAAAACGGGAAAAAAAAAACTTTATATATATCTTTTGTGTTTTCTTAGAAGGGGGGGGACTGTTACGGAGGGGTTAGGTCTCTTTCCTTTCTATTTTTATTTTGTTTGGAGCTGGTGGTGGACATGTGATGTGCAGCTGTCACCATGGCAACTGTGACGTCACCTCCGGTCCGTGGGTTGGAGCGAGTTTTGATTACCTTATTTAGTTCACCTGGGAGACGGTGAATGGGCGACTGACAATCACTCGGAGAGACTGAACACACGCACCAGCTTCCATAGACTCTCTTTTTCCCCCACCTGAATTTGTGACTCGGTCACCACGCGTGAGCTGGTCCGCTCAGGAGAGCGGAGTGCGGGCTATCCGGACCGTGTTCGAGGACGCCATCGACATCTGATCGGTTGAGCTAAGCTGCACCTCTCACTCACCTCTGTCCACCTGCCAGCTCTTTGTTTTTGTTTCTTTTCATATCTTTAAGTTATGGAGTAAAAGCGACAGGGTTTGTACCTGTGTCTGTTGTCTCGCATAACAGCCTTTTATACACAAGGATAGTCTTGGAATGTTTGCTTAGGTATATAAGATGTCTGATTTATTTATTCCGGGAAGCTTCCCATCATAGAACTGACTTTTGTGTCATTCTGTGTCGTACTTTTGCAGAATAAAGAAACTTAGACCAAGACCCAACATTTTTTTGGTCCTTCAAGCAGGATCTCAAGATTCTCCACTTCTTCAACTCCAGATTTGGGCCTGACGCTCTTCCTGTGAGAGTCAGTTGGCAGAGAGAAGGGGGCCATTGTCTTGTAGGGTGCAAGAACCAGGGTGACGAGACCACAAACTAAAAGCGGGTGAGTCTGATTTTCTTTATTTAATGGGTTTTAAATTACTAACAATCGAAAAGATATTGTTAAAACTGTTGACGTGAAAATGCGCAGAAGGTGCACGCAACAGATAAGGTTGTGTGTGGAGAGTATGCACGATAGACAGTGTTGCATGGAGTATCCTTGTGTAGATTAGACAAATCTGTTGGTTTCCTAAGCTAAGAAATTCTTTCACTGGCTCTGTACGAATTGGACCAATTTTGAATTCAATTTATTTGATTGGATTACAGTTGTTTTAGAATTAACTGCATTGTAAGTGGTTTAAATAGGGCTGTATCTTTGAAGTGCCCAGAGATGGCATTGATGTCATTTGGCGCTATATGAATAAAGCTGAATTGAACTGAATTATTCAGGGGCTTCATTGCAAAGGGCGTGATAACTTGTGTACGCATCACTTTAAGATTTTTTAATTTTTTGAAATTCAAATTTTGCATCACATTTCACTTTAGACAATTTGGACTGTTTTTGTAGTTTTAAATAAAATCCATCCATTTGCTATAGCCGCTTAATCCAATTCAGGGTCACGAGGGGACTGAAGCCTATCCTTGGTGCCAATTGGCAAGGGATGGTGTACACGCTGGACAGGTCGCCAGTCCATCACAGTGCCACACAGAAACAAATGAGACAAACAACAATGCACAGGCACACTCATTCCTAGGGTCAATTCAGAAACACCAATCTAACCTGACATGAATGATTTTGGATGGTGGAAGGAAGCTGAAGTATCTGGAAAGAACCTACACTTACACAGGGATACGATGAAGACACACAGGCTGGGAATTTGAACCAGGAATTCTTTTGCTTTGAGGCGACAGTCCTAACAAAAACAGCACCGTTCAGCACTTTAAAAAAAAATCCTTCCACAAAATCCATTTAAATAACAGGTTGTAATGCAAAAAAAAATGCATTGCAATGCAATCTAGTTACTCTAGATGGTGTTTTCTTGGCTTCTTGTACTACAGTGAGGAACCAGTGTTAATTTCGTCAACCAGGACGATGACGAAAATATTTTGTTAACGCCCCTTTTTTCCGTGACGATGACGAGACGATGACACACAAAATTGCTTCCAGAAAATAAAAATATGACGAGAATAAAAAATGATTTTCGTTAACGAGACTAAGACAAGACGAAATTTACAAGCCATGGACGAATGGCCATTAAAAAATGTAATTGTTCATAATTAATTTGTAATTGTTAATATAAGTGTTTCTTGAACTTCATAGAAGATTACGCGCTGTTGCCCTGTTTGTCCCTGCACAGCGCCTGTCCCACAGTGCCTCGCGCGACTCAATCAGTAGTCGTTCAGTGAGTCGAGTCGAGTCGAGTTCAGTTGAGTTTAGGCCCTTCCCATGTCAAGTAACGTAGCTGGTAGCTAGCTATAACTTAACCGTAGCTAGTTCAACTTTGCAGTCCAGTCATGGCGTCGGGCTCGGATAACGTTATACGGTTTGTTGGAGCTGGGCGAAAACAATGCCTGAATGTATGGAGCCATTTTGTTTACAACGCGAAGGACAACAAAACAACCTGCATGATAATGATTGATCATGATTACAATGAATTGAACTCCAATTGGCTTGAATTGGACTATACTATTTAAGTGCCTTGAGATGACATTTGTTGTAATTTGGCGCTATATAAATAAACTGAATTGAATTGAATTGATCGTGATCCTGTATGTGAACTGACTTCGATGAATGTTTACCTAAATCATGTACCAGTTAATTTCAATTTGAACTTTGAGCAGGGTTTGATTAACTGATGTCAGTGACAGATGCTTTAACTGTGATGCATGTGGCAAGATTAACCAGCAGTGTTAGAAGTGCTTGGTCATTGACTGGCTGGGATGTGTTAGCCTCATATTCCCCTTTAGTCAGAATCTGTCATTTCCCTGACCATTGCCCCAGAAATGACCTCCATGGGTATGTGACAGATTTTTTTAATCCATCAATAACTCATCTTTAGAGCATGACCTTAATGTCTGCTTCACTCATATCATATTACACAAACTCACACAGCTTTAGTCACCCACCGGAATGTATGCAGCTATGTATATGCAATATAAATAATTTAAATCCCTCACTGGCTAACAGACAGGCACATATGCATTTTGTCTTGTAAGGGCCTTGGGATGGTTACTATCCTAAAGGATACAAATTATTCTGTCAGCATCCATGGCAAATGTTTTGGAAACATCAGAGTATTCTGGTAATGTAACACATAAATAATTGTAATTCAGTTAGTTTTTTTTCTTTTTAAGCATATTTTTAAAGTTAGGATAAACAAATAATAATGTTTTTTAATTATTATGAGAGGAAGACTACAACAGTCAGTGAAATCTGTTGATGAGGACTGTTAAGGGCACTAAATCAAATGTGTAAAGGGCCCTTGAGTCTAGACCACTTTTTCAACTGCTGTGTATGAGATCAAGAATCTATTATCCAGATTTAAGAGTGATTAATTACGTTATAAGTGAAATATGTATTTGATTATGTTTTACATACAGTATACATCAAACAAGACATTAATATTATGAATAGCAGAAAAATCACCAGTGAACCCCCTACCTGTTATTTACTATTTTGTCTCTGCTGAAAAGCAAATGATTCAGTGTTAGGTTCTGTAGGTTTTTTGCTCTTAGGCTGTGTTCGAAACCGCCTACTTCTCCTACTACTCCCACTACTCCTACTAACTTTCACTTTTTTTAAGTTCCCGGATGCATACTAGATTCGCTGAAATGTTGGGTATGCATCATGAGATTACTACTCATACTCAAACTACCCAAGATGCAATGTAACGTGACGTCGCCGATCGTCATTTCCTGTCAAAACGGCAGTTTCAAGCTAGCTATAACGAGGGTAGGTTCACTTCCTGTTTTCAAAACAAAAGCACCACTTGTATCGTAATGGCCTTCCCTATGATAAAAGGCAACGGGTATTTTATTTTGTGAAAATAACCGGAAGTATGTTGCTCACTACGGCTAGCTTTAGTAGCACCAAATCCGTGGGAACAAAATTGTAAATAGCCAGTATTTTGTCAGATTTTCAACACGTTGGGGGTCTAAACGATTACTTTCTCGCCTTAAAATGTTTCAAATGTTGCTAAAGTTATATATTTACAGTTTATAGCTTAAGCGAAATCAGCTTCAGGCCGGCTGATACGGTGTTTACTGCTCGGAAGCAGGGGACTGCTCGGTCTGCTCGGTCTACACAGCATGCAGTGATACGACAGCGTTGGCGGGCCCAGCGATCATTGGACTGATTATGCGGGTCGACGTGGTGTTCGTGTTGAAGGGGAACATTGACGAGGCATGCAGCTTTGCGGAAGACTCTTCTTCTGAGTGATGGCACTCTATTGTTTTGGGTGATTCAAAACTTTCCTTTAAAGTGTATATCAAATGGGACACAAAATCTTATGTCACCCCCTGGCGATAGTTTTGTTTTCATTTGACGACTACCAGATGCAATTTCCTCGTTAGTATAATGGTCAGTATCTCTGCCTGTCACGCGGAAGATCAGGGTTCGATTCTCCGACAGGGAGATCTTGGTCTTTTATCAGTTGCCAGTCCAGTTCCCTCTTGCAAACAGTCACTTACTCTTACAAATCACTCAAAACAAGCAGCTCCTACACCAGGGGCCTGTTGCACAAAAGTAGGATTAAGACATTCAGGATGAATTACTTAGCCAGGTTCAAGGAATCCAAAACATGGGCGCCCAGGCTTAGTTGGTTGCACAAAGGCCAAGCCAGGATGAGCAGACACGGATTCATCAAGCCAGGTGAAAGCGATCCTGGATAAGTGCTGCACACGGCTTGCTTAAATAGACCCCACGATCAATCATAGATTCACTGATTCACCATGGCAACAAGGGCGGCGTATTTCTCCGCAGCGGAGCAAGAATTATTAATGGAAACCTATGAAGAGGTGAAGGAGAAAATAAAACAAAAAGGAAATACTGCCACAGTTAAAAAACAAAGGGAGCAAGCGTGGCAAACCATTGCTGACCGCCTGAATGCGTAAGTAGTGCACAAGTACAGACTCATCACTCCACTGAAACTATCACAATTAGGCTACAATCCAAATAAAATGTTAATTAACATATCGTCACCTTCCTAAAATAATCGCCCAAGTCATTTTTTGGCATCAAAGGTGTGGTCCAAAAAATGCCCAAGTCATTTATTTAATCTTAGTTTTTATGAAAAACAATAAGTGTTCTTATGTCAAGCATCCTTTGATAAATAATTACTGACTGAAATTATTATTTTATGCTATAATTTCACTTTTGGGGGGAGTTTTTTGTGTTTCCTGAAAAACCTGAAAACATGACTTATGCGATTATTTTAGGAAGGTGACGATATTTGAAAACATATTTGTAGCCTACTTTGATTATGAATAAGTTGAAATTGACTGCATGTGAGTGAAACTATCTAAATGTAACTCCATGCTCCTCCACTGTTTCATTGTGTGTTTTTGTGGGTGTAGATTTACCATGACTGGGCCAAAACGGACATGGCAGCAAGTCAAAGTAAAATATAAGAACATCCTGCAGAATGGTAAGTCCCCTGACAAATACTTAACAAGTGTACTTTTTATTAAGAATGTGCCTGCCCACACATTGCCTGTACTGTGCATTAATTGGTTTAACATCTTATCATTTCAGATGGTCTGCAATGCTGACTATTTGATCAGTAATGTTGTAGCAAAGTGGCCCGGCTCGGTCCACGACTCCCGAGTGTTTCGGAACTCGGAGATCTATCGGCGCCTATCACAAGGTGAGCCACAGAACCTCTATTGATAACCACTTTTAACATCATGGCTGTGTTAAGAATGTCACTACTTATGAGGTTGTGATGGTAACATTTTGTATTCACAGGTGAATTCCTGGGTGTATTGCTGGGTGACAGAGGGTAAGCCTGCTAGCCTTTTCTGCTCACTCCATTTGCAGACCCTCTGGAGGCACAACTGGTATACAACCATGCCCATGCCAGAACAAGGGCCCAGTGTCTGACCCACCTGAGAGTCAGCCCAGACAGGGCAGGTGATATCATTGTGGCCTGTGCTGTCCTCCAGAATGTGGCCTGCCTGAGAAAGGAGAGGGCCCCCAGAGTGCCAGCTCTCATAGACTGGGACATTCCTGCCATCTTCCCGGATGACGACTGTGGTTGGCTGGTCAGAGACCAATATGTGTTAAATTATTTTAATTAATATTGCATGTTTATTTAAGTTGAGCCTGCAATGGCAGAGGAATTTTTGTTAGGTTTTTGTGCTGTATAGGCAAGGCAATTTTATTTGTATAGCCCATTTTTACAAACAGTTTGTCTCAAACTGCATGCTTTGATTCTGTGCTTTTTGTCTTGTAGAGCACTGTGTGACTTCAGTTTTGAAAGGAGCTGATGGTTTACTTGCTTTGATTCATCCTTGTTCAATAAAGGAACATCATGGTACTCTCTAATGTGTATTTATATTTATATGGTGATGTACTTTATGTGTAGTCTGTGGGAAACTAAATTATCTAGTGGTTCATCTAAAATCATCAGTTATCTAAAATGATTGTAATTAATGACCACAAATGTTTCAATAATGATAGTGGGTATAGTTAAATGTTTTAACAATATGTTCTAGGCAGTGGAATAAATATTGGTTTCCATTTGTGGCGACCGCTGACTGAGATAAGGAATGAGATTAAATAGATCCTGGAACTTAGCCTGGTCTGGAGCAGGCTAGCTTCACAGAATAAATCTCCATGGTAACTTAGGTCTGAACATATCCCACTTCCCTCTATCCCACTTTTGTGCAACTGGATCACGGATAAGTTGATCCAGGATAGCCAACATATCCCGGCTTAATCCCTTATCCTACTGTGCAACGGGCCCCAGGTGTCAATACATACCATGATTTCATATTCAACCAAATTCCACAATCCCAACAACAGTTAATAGTCAATCATTTATGTTTGGCACATCTTTATGTGAAGTGACTAATTCAGAATGCATATTTATTACTCATTTACCTAGTTTTAAAAAGCTGTTTCACAGCCAATCATTATCAAGCATGTGATAACGTGTACTAATAATTATAAATCATAATGTCCGTCCAAGGCTTGTCCTTTTTGGTGTCTTTATTGTACACACTAACACAACTGTAACAACATGTTCTCTGACTGCTGTCTGTCTAATCCTGTACATATCAGTTGTTATAAGTTCCGGTCTATAAGTATCTCTATAGGTGACATAGGTAGGTTATCCCTCTGGTGGCGTGGGGGTAGTACTGCATATAATATATTCAGGATACCACATCCCTCCCCTCTTAAGTTTAAAGTATTCCAGTGAAAATAACTTTAACAGTCACCTTCAGTATTAACCTTACTTTGACTATACAGTGAAATTATATACTGAATCTCAATAACAACCTAAGATTTCTTACAATAACTAAACTATGTTACTGTACTTCTCTTACAGGTCAAATGCCAACAAACAACTGAAATAACTATGGCAAGGCTTGTTTACAAATGTTTTTTCTTTTCTTTTTTTACATTTTTTTTTTCTTCTTCTTTTTTTTTTTTTTTTTAACTAGGAAGGTTGGGTAGACTGCCAAACCTTCCAGTGCATATCCCAGAGCGTATTCTGACTCTTTCTTGAGGGATGTCACTTCTAACTAACAAAGTCTCTCAGATATGCAGGAGTCTGTCTGGTGCGTGCAGATCTGCGTAGCACAGGTGTCTGTTCAGCTCCCGTCTCTGGCAAATGTTCAGCTGGAGGATGAACCTGGGCTGGCTCAGCAGGCTGCTCAGTCACTTCCCCTCCTACGGCTGTTGGAACGACCGGGTCTGCAGGCACGACCTCTACTGCTTGCTCTGACAACTGCAGGCTATCAGGCTCTCCTCTCACCTCAGGACTGGACATGTCGTTCGATGATGAGTGACGCTTGCGAATCTGGTCGACGTGACGTCTCATCACGCGTCCATCTCCTGTCTGTACCGTGTAGGATACGGGTCCAGTGTTCTCATCTACTACTGCTGGTATCCACTTCGGTCCATGGCTGTAGTTACGAACGTATACGTCATCTCCAGATGCAAAACTTCTCCACTTACTGTGTGTGTCGTGACGTTCTTTTTGTTTGAGTTGTTTCTTACGAATCTTTGACTTCACATCAGGCAGCAGAAGATCCAGTGTGGAACGCAGTCGTCTGGACATGAGCATTTCAACGGGTGACAAGCCAGTAGTACTTTGTGGTGTAATTCTGTAGTTGAACAGAAATCTGGCTATTTTTGTTTCCAGTGTGTCTCCTTTTGTTTTCTTAATTCCTTGTTTGAATGTCTGCACAGCTCGTTCCACGAGCCCGTTGGATGATGGGTGGAAAGGTGCGGATGTTTTGTGCTGTATTCCATTCTGTTTCAGGAATGTTTCGAACTCTTGACTGGTAAAGCATGTTCCGTTGTCAGATACTATGGTCTGGGGTAGACCATGTATACTAAAACATTGTCTCAACTTTTCAATAGTCACCTGACTTGTTGAACTGTTTGTTGGGTATACATCAATCCATTTGGAATGTGCATCGACGATGATCAGGAACATCTTTCCAAGGTAAGGACCGGCATAATCAATATGCAGTCTGCTCCAGGGCGTTTCAGGCCACTCCCATGGATGAAGCGGCGCCCCTGCAGGACACTTCCTGTTTTCTTGGCAGGTGTGGCAGGACTGAACTTCCTTCTCGATATCGGAATCCATTCCTGGCCACCACACAAATGAGCGTGCTAAGCCTTTCATCCTGGATATGCCTGGGTGTGTGGCATGCAGCTGTTTCAGTATCACACTCCTTCCTTTCTTCGGAACTACCACTCTCGACCCCCAGAGTACACATCCATCTCTCACACTTAGTTCCAGCTTTCTCTTACTGTACGGTTTGAATGCTGTATCCACCTCCTTTGGCCATCCTTTCAGGCACCAGAGTAACACTTGCGACAGTGTCTCATCTTTGGCTGTCCACTGCTTCACCTGAGCTGTGGTGATTGGTGGATCTTCCATCACATCCAGCATAAGGACTTGGTCGGCGTCGTCCTCTTCCTCCGTCTGTGGCAGAGGCAACCTGCTCAGTGCGTCTGCGTTTGCATGTTCTTTTCCAGGTTTGTAAATGATTTTGTATTCGTATGCTCGTAGCAGGATTGCCCATCGCTGCACTCTCGGTGAACCCATCTGAGGAACCGGCTTCTTCTCATGGAAAAGCGATATCAGCGGTTTGTGGTCAGTGCTGATTGTAAACATTTATCCATAGATGTACTTGTGGAATCTCTTTATTCCGAAGATGATGGCTAAGCCCTCCAGTTGCGAGTATCGCTTCTCGGCTGGTGTCAGCGTGCGTGACATAAAACCTAATGGTTTCTCACTGCCATCTTCCATGACATGGGACAATACGGCACCTACTCCGTATGGTGAGGCGTCGCATGCCAGTACCAATTCTTTGTCTGCTGAGTAGTGACTCAGGACTTTGGCTGATTTCAGCATCTGTTTGGACAATCGAAAAGCATCTTCCTGCTCTTTGTTCCAGGTCCACTGGGACTCTTTTCTCAGCAACTGATGGAGCGGAGCTAAGCGTGTGGCTAGGTTAGGGAGAAACTTGTTAAAGTAATTCACTAAACCAAGGTAAGCTTTCAATTCGGTCACTGAGGTTGGCTGTGGAGCCTCTTCAATGGCTGTCACCTTGCTTTGCACTGGGTGCAGGCCTTCCGCATTGATAATGTGACCTAAGTACTCCACCTCGTTTCTCAGGAATGCACACTTGCGTCTGTGAAGTCGCAGGCCGGCTTCCTTCAGTCTCCTCAGTACCTCGTCCAGTGTGTTTAGATGCTCAGCTTCATCTTTCCCTGTCAATAATATGTTGTCTAAATACACAGCTACTCTAGGCAGGCCCTGTAGCAAGCTTTCCATGGTTCTCTGGAAAATTGCTGGAGCAGATGACACTCCGAAGGCAAGCCTATTGTAGGTGAACAGTCCACGATGTGTGTTGACTGTTAAGTATTTCTTGGATTCTTCATCCATCACAATCTGCTGATAAGCATGACTTAAATCTAGCTTGGAAAACTGTTTCCCTCTTGCCAGTGTATTAAACAAATCTTCCACTCGGGGAATGGGGTACTGCTCTAGGGAGGTGGCGTTGTTGACTGTTAATTTGTAATCACCGCAGATCCTGGCAGAACCATCCGGCTTCAGGACAGGTACGATGGGTGCTGCCCACTCAGCATACATTACTGGTGTTATGATGCCCTCTCTCTGCAGTCTATCAAACTCCTCTTCAACTTTTGCTCTCATGGCATACGGAACTGAGTGGGGTCTGTAGAACTTGGGACAGGCTTCAGCTGACACTCGAATTGTTGCTTTCATGCCTTTTAACATGCCTAGCTCTTCTTTAAAAACATCTTCATGCTTTGAAAGTACTTGCTGTAGCCCTTGTTTCTCTGTTCTCACATGTTTTATCTCATCCCATTTCAGCTTCAGTGTCTCCAGCCATGCTCTTCCTAGCAAACTAGGTCCAGTACCCTTCACTACCACTAGGGGCAGTGTCTTCACTTGCTGGCCATAGATCACTTCCACATCTGCTACTCCTACAACTTTAATTTTCTCTCCTGTGTAAGATCTCAGTGTAAGCTTGGTTTCTTTTAGTTGTGGGCGCTTGTTTTCTTTCCACATTTCATTAAAGTTTGTCTCATTCATGACACTCACGCTACATCCAGTGTCAATCTCAAAGTTTACTTTCTTCCTATTCACCTCCATCTTTACTTCAAATGGCTTAATTCTTTTGATTGAGGTTTCTGTTTTAATGCAAGCTAACGTGAATGCTTCCTCTTGCTCTGATGAACTATCATCTTGCCTCTCACATACCTTGTGTGCTTTCTGAGGGCGTGCGCTGTTCTCTGTTTGGTTTCTTTTCATCTGGTCGCGAGCTCCCTTTATTTTTATTTCAACAAGCTTTGGCGATGTGCCCTACTTTTCCACAAGCGCGACACTTTGCTTCTTTAAACTTGCACTCGCCTGCACTGTGTTGCTTTCCGTTGCATCTGTAGCACTCTTTCTTTTTCCAATCACCCTTTCTCTCCTTTCCCTCCGTTTTCACGCTGTTGCAAGCCAACGGGGCTTTTGATTGAAGGTCTTGAACATTCTTACTGGCGGCTTCGGCAGCTACGGCAATTTTAAATGCCTTCTCAAATGTTAACTCAGTTTCGGGCAACAAACGTCGTTGAATCCTATCATCGTTGAATCCTATCATCATTGATTCTGCAAACGAGGCGATCCCTTAACATTTGCTCCAGTGTAGTGCCAAAGTTACAATGCTGAGCTAGTCGTCTCAGCTCGGCTACGTATGCACTCACAGTTTCACTAGGCTAACGGGCACGAGAGTCGAATTTGTATCTCTGCACAATCTCGCTTGGTTTAGGATTGAAGTGGTCTTTCATTATAGTGACTATCTGGTGGTATGTTTTCGTGCTGGGCTTATCTGGACTCACCAGGTTCCGTATGAGCTTGTATGTGGCTGGTCCCACAACGCTAATGAGGATAGCGCTTTGCTTATCTCCATCATCAATTCCATTAGCTTCGAAAAACTGATCTGGAATCTCGCAGTACTCTTCCCAAGTCTGCTCCTTCGAATCAAATGCTGACAGATTTCCTACCGTCACATTCATCTTCGTTTCACGTGCTCTGGTCCTGCGTCCACCCTTTTGTTAGCACCGTTTCGTCTTTCGTCCGCCACTTGTTTCAATCAATCCACCGTCATCTTCAGTCAAGCACTTGTCATCGTCCTTGTATCCTCGTCGCCAATGTGTGATAACGTGTACTAATAATTATAAATCATAATGTCCGTCCAAGGCTTGTCCTTTTTGGTGTCTTTATTGTACACACTAACACAACTGTAACAACATGTTCTCTGACTGCTGTCTGTCTAATCCTGTACATATCAGTTGTTATAAGTTCCGGTCTATAAGTATCTCTATAGGTGACATAGGTAGGTTATCCCTCTGGTGGCGTGGGGGTAGTACTGCATATAATATATTCAGGATACCACAAGGCATTTAAGATTATTTATGATAATAACCACATTAACATCCCAAATTAGGAAGTTTATGGGTAAATGTTTCCTTATCTCTTTAATGAGTGAAGAAATTCTATATCCATTTCTTTAGCAGTTTGCTCTGAATTATGAATTATGAACATATGGACAAGTTCAAGCAAGTTAATTGAAATAAATCTGACTTCTTAATCCAACTGTTCTGTACAGATTCTAATGAGCCAAAAGAGCACAAAGCCCTTTTTTTTCATAGGAGTTCTTTTGACATGAAACAGTGGCTCAACATAAGTATTGATAATTATATTAGTTAAGGCTCTGTAGTTATAGTAGAGCAGATGCTTCATTAATTTTATTTACAAACACCTGTGCTGGGCCACAATTTTATATAAGAATTGCTGCATGGAAGCATCTGGGCTATAAAAGCAGTGGCTACACAACCAAAAGTAAAGAAAATAGAAGCATTCATAGCAAATCATTCAAAACATTGTGCACTGACACAGATGGGGGATAACCCTTGTTATCCTCCATACATTACCGCAGTCTGACAAAACCCCAAGCTTAAACCCTCCCATGTGCACTTCCTGCCTTTGGCTGTGGGTGATTGTGGGTGTTGTATTGGTATATGGACTTGTAATATTCCCACAGGTCCTTGTCAAAAGTATTAAATGTCACACACTTGTACTGCTCAAAGACACACTCATAAACACAGTTAAGACACACAGCATTGTAAAAGATTCTCAGTGTTTACAAGTCAGACACATGGGCAGGAATAGAACTGCATATAGTTGCACACTGAACAGTCAGACTAATGCCTGCACACACATAGTTCAAACTGATATACTCTCATTAATACAGAACCCCCTCCCTGGCAAAAATGAGTACCACCAGCTGAAGCCTCTCAGGGATCCTTGCTACACTTAAAAAAATATTTCCTCTGCCTCTGTGTGTGTTTCTGTATGCACACGTTAAACCTATTGTCTACCAGCTTGCAAATAAATATGAAGTTTGCCATGTGCTTTTTTTTACAGCAGGCTTGAAAGTTAAACTCAAGCCGTTATTAATTCTCTAAAAACTCATCTGACTTCTTAAAAATTTAATCTTTCAAAGTTTCTGCCATGAAAGGAAGATGGCCTAAAATGGCTCAGGTATTTTAAAACTTTGTCCTCATTCGGAAAATAGGGATCTATGGATTTTAAATGGGCTGCACTTCATAGTCCTTTACTAATCTTTGTACATTTTATTCATTCCGGGAGTCCTCTTCAGGTGTAATTATATCTTTGACATTATGATCTGGTTCAAGTTGGTATTAGTTAATCTTTACACCCCTAATCAATATTTTAATCTGATTCCTCCTATATTTCTGCCAGTAAGCAGGTCACACTGCCATCCTTTGTCCCATTTTCCCATTGCAATTTCCAGTTCTAACAAGAGGGTATTTCATTCATATGTTTTAACCAGAGACTAATTGTCATTAAAAGGAAGTTAAATTGTATAAGGTTGCATGCAAGTAACAAAATGTTAATATATTCGGTTTCTCTCACTTTCAACATTATTGGGAACATATCAGCATTAGTGCTCCCAGGTCAGGGCTGCTCCAGCCACAGGTCAGCTCACGCGAGCAGCCCAGTGAATCACCACTTGAGTGTAGGAATTGTAAGAAACCATGGGACAGTGGTAAAACACATAATACAATGTAACTGTTCTTACCAGTTAATGGACATGCTGGCACTTCTGGAAGACTTTATAGTTAATTAAGTGAAAAAAGTCCAGCTGATTTTGGGGTTAACTATGTGAAGCAGCATCCTGGAAAACAAAGACTGGCTAGGAGGTTGGAGGCATTCTGCAGATTCAAACCAAAAATCCCAAGCATATAGAGTTGATGGCAAATTTTTTTTCTCATAAAATGTCTTAACAATTAAAAACTTATGGACATCTATCCAAAGTTAAAAACTTTCCCCATGAATAAAAGGAAGCTAATTATAAAGGGAATTAAATGGTAAGAATCCATTATAGAAACCAAATAGAGTTCAGCGAAGAGGTGCACTGAGAAAATTAGAAATAGTAATAGTTTGTGTGAGTAATCTCACACAAGTAATCTCACTCCTTCTTTCTCCCTCTCCTCACCTTGATTTGAATACTTGAAATTACATGGAAAAACAGACTGTCAAGAGGAAATGCGAAGGGGACATACTTTTGAGGGACTGTGAAAGGAGTTAAGTTGAGAAGTGTGGCAGAGAATGACTACTGAAGACTACTGTCTCTCTTTTCTTTCACCTCTTTGTTATCCTGTTTATCAGCAACCTTCCTCTCCCCCAAATTAATCTCCATCAGTGTGCACCCCGGTGATGGACTGTTTGCAGACACAGTGAAAACACCCAACCTGGGTATAAATTGGCTGAAAAAAAATATATTGAGGTCTCAGCCAATGAATTCAGTCACATTTACCAGAAGGTGTGAAAACTTTTTATTAGAGCTCAGTAACAGAAAATAAAGTAAATAAAACAAAGCAAAATAAAATGGTTGTGAAATGCTGGAAGATAGATTAAGCGATGTTTTGTAAAAAGTATGACAACTGGATGCTTGATGTGTTTAAATGTGAAAATGAAATTCATGTCTTGACAGTACTTATGAAGTTCTGTTTTGCATTTTGAGTCAAACATTGCTCGGAATTCATTTCACAATATATGTTTATATTTAGAGTTTATTCATACAGAAAAGTGTTTTTCTTTGGTGTGTAAAGCTGCAGTCTGCAACTCTTTTTCAAGCATAATGCCTGGAACTGTCTGGGGATTCTGAAAGTAGTACATTAAATACCCCAATACAAAAAAAAAAGAGTTCTCTAGGTCCCCTATATGTCCCGCTAGGTCCCTCCAAAGCCAGCAGGTTTGTTTACAAAATTGCAGACCGGACCGGTAAAAGGTAACCAATCAGGTTACGAGCTGGGCTCTGCTGCCTGTCAATCACCGATTGCGCACGCGCGATAGGTAGGCTCGTCCCCACGCTTATTTATCTAGACTATTGAACTTCATTACGGGCTAGTCTACTTACTGTGTCTTCCATGATCGCAAATGACAGGTGAGTTGATGAATGAGGAGTCGTGTACGCGAATCTGGCGTGCACGTAGACGTGCACGAGTTCTCATGTGTTTTGATGGGGCGGGACAGGAAGTTGAATAACTTTTTATTTTTCGGTTAAAAAATAAGCATTTCTTGCATTTTGCGACTACGGAGGTCACCGTTCTCAACTTCAAGCGTTCTGATAGATCATGTAAACCCTTAAAATGCCAAAAATTAGGACTTTATGTATGACAACAACAAATCCTGCAGACTGCAGCTTTAAGTGGTTTTTGCGCAGCAAGTTAAACTGCGACTAATTGTTCAATTTCTTTTTTTTTTTCACTTCCCTCCAAAGATGGTTTACAGACACTAGTCATCCTCCGAGACTACTGTTATACAGCCGAATTTTGACAGAATATTTCCTTATAATCATTTTCATCCCCTTAATCAAGAGTTTACTCTGAGTTCGCCAGCTGTTACACATCTTGCTCTTGGAGAGATCTTTTTATGTGGCCCACTCTTCAGGAGGGTAACAATGGCTTTGAATTGTCTTCTGCACTAAATAGTGTCATATTGAGGACTGATGGAGTTCATTCTCTCTGTTAAAGGGGAACTCCGGGGCATTTGAAGCGCAATCCCATTGCTAGAGGTTGTCAAATACTGATAGTAGGACACAGACAGGTGCAAATCTGCGCTCCCTGTGTGGAGATCGCGCTGTTCGCGCAGCCTGTCATGCGAGGCTAATACGTGGTGGCTAGGGGCAAGCGCTAACCCTTCCACGTAAAACAACAACTTGCACACTGCAGAAACGTCACACCACTTTATAAACCATCCGACAATAAAGTCACAAGCCTTACCATCAAAACCATATGCATGGTTCTCACATTACTGGCATGGGGACGTTACAAAACAACTTTATAAACAGCATGTAACTCACCGGTTAGTTGTACGCTCGCGCATGTTAAAGCCAAAAAGAGTCGATGGACGATAATCACATATACAAAACAATTATCTTCTCTAGAAAAACTGCGTTCAAGTATTTAAAACATTACAACAATACATGCCCAGTAATATTGTTGTAATGTTTTAAATACTTGAACACAGGGAGCGCAGATTTGCACCTGTCTGTGTCCTACTATCAGTATTTGACAACCTCTAGCAATGGGATTGCGCTTCAAATGCCCCGGAGTTCCCCTTTAACTCTGAGTCTCTGAGGTCTTTAGAAATATTCTTTATTCAGGTCACGATTGACAGACTCAGACTTTGATTAATCACTTTTCATGAATAAAAGCTGGTCCACCTACACTATGATTGCAAACTTTTGACTTTCATTTTACAGTTAAATTAACTACCAATCGTTGAGGTTCACACCATTTTGTTACTAATAGATATATATTGTGTGTTATTGAATAATTCAACCTCACAAATTAAATTACATGGCATGATATCAGAATCAGCTTTATTTCACCAAGTAAGTGGACACATACAAGGAATTCTTTATATATGACGCATTTGTTTAAGACAGTTATCTTAAGATACTCCCATGAATAAAAGAAGATCCTGTGGGGCTCGTGATCTTTTAAGCACGTTAGAGGTAGATGATAATCCGTATAAAAACATAAAAATCAGGGTGAAATGAAAAGGGATACAAAGATGTAAGAATGTGCATTCATTGACAACATCCATCCATTTTTTACACCCGCTTAATCCGTCGGTCGGGTCCCGGGGGGGCTGGAGCCTATCCCAGCGGTCATTGGGCGAAAGGCGGGGTATACCCATGACAGGCCTCATTGACAACAGGAAAGCAAAAAATGAAAGTTTAGGTTGCTATTGGAGCAGATTAATGAAAAGAAAAAGGGAATCCTGTTTTGCAGACTGCTTTGTGGAGATTTATCGATAAAATTAATGAAAAATTCCTGAGGTAAAATGTGTTCTAAAATTTACAAGCTTTGAAAATGAATTGTTCTTGAAGATTAATTTACTAAGTAGTGGGCCAAAAATGCCACCTTAACCTTTCAGGAGGATATTATCTGAATGGTCTCAGGCTAAAGGAAATGCAGCCTGTGATAATAGGAGAGTTAATTTAGTCTTTTAAAACCATATTAGGTCTAGTAGTGTAAGGGGTAACAGAACTCTCCGTTTACACTCAGGAACAGACACTCTCACAGACACCACAAGCCAGTAGTTGTTCTTTTCTCTGTAGTTGACAGACTGTATTCTGTGGGAATCTGGTCAGTGAAGGAATCCCCATGGTAACAACAAATGAGTAGGTTGTAATTCACACAGAGCACTGCACATGCGACCTAATTATGTAATTGTAACACAGGTTAAAAATCAACTTATACCAGGGGCGTCTGTAGCTTGAGCAAACATTCGGGGCTGTAGCCCAGACATAAAAATAATCTTTAACGGGGGTCCGGGGGTTTCTCCCCTGGGAAAAAAAAATTAAAAAAGGGGGTGTTAAAATGAAAATTTAACACACTTCATGACCAGCTGCTACACAATTAAGAGTTAAGCTTTGGCCACTAGGGGGCCACATCTCGGAGTTCACGAGTAGCCCTACTGCTTCCAGTGAGTAACTCGAGCCACAGTTGATGGCTCGAGCCAATCAGAGGTCATCACCAAATGAAGAGCCTGCCTACATTTTGTTACATATTGTATACATTTCGCGATGAATGTGTATTTGGGCATGGAGGAAGAGGACTCAAGACGCTGCTTTTCTGTATTTAATTTTCTGCAGAAGACATCAACAGAGGTTGTTAGCCTTATGTCTCTCCCTACACCTCTGCTCCCTCAGCAAAACACAACGGGACCGTGCAGAGCTTTAAATTTTCTTTTACAGAAGAACGTTTTATCTAGTGATGCTCCGATCGATCGGCTGCCGATCATGATCGGCCGATAATGCCCAAAAATAGCCTGATCGGCGATCGGAAAAATATACCGATCAAAAAACCAATCACGTGACGTAAATTACTAGGTTTTTTTTTTTTTTGTGACGTAAATTACTAGCGACCACTTTCTAATGTGGTACGTGACGTGTGTACAGAACCGAACAGGCAAAACCTCTACAGTGCATCTCGACAACATGACCTCTCCTGTCTGGAATTTCTTCAAAGTGTGTCAGAAAGATGTGAAACTTACTGCGGTAACGCCATCTGCGCTTCGGAGAGGCACGGTCGCGCTAGCTACACTTGAAAATCTAGTGCCCATTTACATCGCGTTGTACGGTAGCGTGTGAGCGGATTTATGGTGCATTCAAGTGCACCCCGTAAACTCAGAAATCTATATCGAAGTTGATTTTTCATTTGTTGGAATACATACACCTGTCATTACTTGGTTGTTTTTTTACTACATTCTTTTTAATGATTAGAACAAAATTATTGAAGCATATTCAGAATCAAACTCATTTCTGCAGTCAGATTTGAAAACTTCATTTAGAACCAAATCAAAATGTTCTCTGCCGACTCCACCAGATTCTTGTTCTACATGTCCCCAGCTACCTCTGTGGTGATTTTCAAGTCATTTCACTGCATCATTGTTTAATAATCTGATGTTGAAATCATACCCAATGAATGGTGTATATGGGCAGATTAAAATATTAATAGAAAATAAAAAAAACAATTGTTTTCTGCAAACTCCACCAGATTCTTGTTCTACATGTCCCCAGCTACCTCTGGCGGTTTAATTTCTATAAATGGTGCACTCTCTGCTAGATGAAAGGCATGGAAATGTCAGATTCCTTCCGTGATCGGCAGTGATCGGCAATCGGGCAGATCATGATTTTGGTGATCGGTGATCAGTGATCGGTCCAAAAAATGCTGATCGGAGCATCACTAGTTTTATCGAACAAAAAATAATACACAAGAAGAAAACGTTGCCACCTCGTGGCGAAATTAACACAAGAGCTTGGGGTGAAGTAACAAAACAGAAACAAAATTCATAACCCAAAAATGAAAAACACATACCTGCAGAAGACATCAACAGAGGTTGTTAGCCTTCTGTCTCTCCCTACACCTCTGCTCCTAAACATATACACATATAATGTTAACGCCGCCAGGAAGTGCAAACCAGCAACCTGATGCTACATGGGCTACACGAACGCATGAATAAATCGCGCCAAAAACGCGAACCTAAAAACATTCATAAAACTTATATTAACGGTAAAAAAGTAACACGACAGCTTGGTAACATAAAGTATGTAACAGAGAATAATTTACAACAAATATTTAAATCATAAATGGCTAAATTTTAGAAAGAAAATAACACGATGTCACTGCTGTATTATCCACACAACTTACCCTCAGCAAAACACAACGGGACTGTGAGGGCAGAGGGAAGGGGCTACAGAAGCCCAGGAGCAACAAAAAGGGCAGAGTGCAGGTGTGTAATCAACTCAGGGAAAATGTATAAAATAATGACAACATGTCTCAACATGTCCATATTTGGGCATGTCAGAATCCTGCGGTCAGAGCTGGTTACAAAGTTGCATGATGACAGCAGCGGTAGTCTATCACCGCTCAAAGTGTGGTCCACGGAGCTCTTCTTTTTCTTCTTCTTCTTCTTCTTCTTATTATACATATTTTATTTATGTCAGTCCAGAGAGATTCGGGGCTGAAGCCCCGAATGACCAGGTCTCTCGACGCCCCTGGCTTGTACTATTATTAAAATACTATTTAATATTATATAATTACTTCACCCAAACTGTTCTTTTAATTTCATACACTTTATGGCAAAGTTGTCATATGCCTAAATCTGCCTTTTAAATTGTAACATGCCCACATTTGGCATTTCATGAAATGCTATTAAACAGTTTTTTTCTTTTGTCTTTGGCAGCTTATTTGACAGACTGGTTTAGAAGAAGCAAAATCTAATTCTGTTGTTGTTCTCCAACAAACAGTGAGTATTCTTTTGCTGCCTGAACCATGTAGTTTTTTTTGTCTAACCCTAATCTGACACTGACTTTGTTTAGAAACCTCAGAGGGTGTTTCACCTTAATCAATCCATGTAGCACATTAAAATAAAAGTAACAATAAATTTAGGCAAATTCTAAAAAAAAAGATGTGCTTATTTTTTTCTAAATCTGTGAGCTCAAGTTCGTATTTGTGTATGAAAGCTCTCATAAATCCATCTGCTCAACATATTGGAATTCTATATATTTTGCATGTTTTTTTCACAGGCTTTTTACACCATTAAAACGACACATCAAATAGGTTGTGTCATGCTTTCAGAGAATATAGTGTGCTATGACATGTAAAAAACAATTAATACATAGCAAATACACATAACATGACTTGGTGTGTTTCTAATATGCTGAATAATTAGATTAGATTGACTTGCATGTTCCCTGCCCGGTAAACACTGCTAGCAACTATCTAATCTAAGAAGTTTAGCAGCTCATATGCCAGATATATAAGAAAGAGTGCAGACCACAACAAAGATATGAGAGACTGACATTCATCTCAAATTGGTAAAAAAAATCCTCAATTCTAGGCGAATAAAGTCTAACCTAATTCTGTTTTAAACAGAAAAATTATACCATAATCAGTGTTGATATTACTCAGTATTTAATCTTATGTATTTTTTGCATTTCTGAACACAAAACTGATTTTCAGGGGAATTTTTTTCTGCAAACGTCATATATGTAGGCATGATACGGGACACATGATTCAGCGTATTTTAATATTCATAGTAGATTTAACAGTAATAGAAAATTTTGATATGTGATCTGTTATGTATGATAGGTGGGTTATTTTGCAAAAGACACACAATATATAAAATATAATACACACAAACACACACACACACATATATAAAAACACTAATATATGATAGAGAAGCAGAAGCAGATTGTGTACTACTCAGCTATTTTAATAAGTTGAAAAATGAAGAAATAATACAGCCATATAAACCATATAAAACACAATAGACACAAATGATATATCAGAAAAAAATAATATCTATATCTACATATATCTCAGAAGAAATTAAAATCTATATCTATATCAAGATTGATTCAAATTGGCTTTATTAGATTTCGCAGAATCTACCGGACTACAAACCCTGAAATGTAGACCAGAGCATTTTCCACCAGACCACCAAACCGAGTGGGCAGATGGCTCATAGACATTCCCTCCTCAAAGCAAATCCCACTTCTTCCTCGTATCTTTGTCTTTGGGAAACCTTCATAATAAAAACGGGAGATTTGAGAAAGTCAACACAAAAACATTTTAAAAAAAAGGTCAAGCTTATTTTCTTCCTTCAAATTTCTTACGGGGGTTAGGGTCAACAAAACTCCCATTTTGACAGATCTGTTGATAATAAACCAAAGCTGCTGAAATTATAAGTAAGCTTGTTTGCAAACTATTCTACAGTCAGATGTTCTGATGTCTGTATTTTTGAGTTAGTGGGGTGGGTATGAGACATGAGAGGTATCTTACTTTTGTTAGGATGAAAGAATTACATGTGAATAATACAGCCTGTGTCACCTGTGTAAAATTTGCTGGTCAAGTTATACCAAGAGCTGCACGGTGGTGTGGTGGTAAGCACTGTCGCCTCACAGCAAGAAGATTCCAGGTTCAACTCCCGACTGGGGCCTTTCTGTGTGGAGTTTGCATGTTCTCTCTGTGTATTTGTGGGTTCTCTACAGATACTCCGGCTTCCTCCTACTGTCCAAAGACATGCATGTTAGGTTAATTGGTGACTCTAAAATTGTCCTTAGGAGTGAGTGTGAGCGTGTGTGGTTGTTTGTCTCGTGTGGCCCTGTGATGGACTGGCGACCTGCAGGGTGTACCCTGCCTCTTGCCCATTGACCGCTGGGATAGGCTCCAGCCCCCCCGCAATCCGACCGACAGATTCAGCGGTATAGAAATTGGATGGATGTTATACCAGCAATATTTCTAAAATAGCATTCTTGTGTCAGTTGTATCTCAGCCTGTGTTGTGAAATATATGATTTATAAAGTCTCAGTTGGCCTAATTGGCGGGTGAACACCGGCTATAAACATAGCCTAGCTAAAAGTTTGCTGGCTACGATTTTGCTGGCGGACATAAATACAGTACAACAATATTCTATTCACAAAATAAAACCAATAATAATGTTAAATCTTACTTGTGAAAAGTAATCCCAGACCCCTGTTCGCAATCGTCCGCCGATTTGCACAGGAATACGCCGCACAGTGCTCTGGTATCTTGAATACTCCATGGGTGTCTATGGGTAAGATGACCGGTCCAAGATGGCGTCCACATTTCTCACGCCCCGGTCGAGGCGCCGTCTACTCTTTATAATGTCTATGATGGCAGGATACTGGCAGCATGTCTGCTATGTGAAAATATTTTAAAGTGGGGAGTTGACCAACAGTCACTTGTAAAGTCTGCAATTCATGTATTTCGTATTGACCTACCTTCATTAAAAAAAAACATAATGAAAAAATCATGTTAGGCAGAAGGAAAAGAAGTCAAAATCAATTAAATAAGTAAATGAGTCAGTCTGTCTTTGACCGATAGCAGCTTGCTGCCTCCATGATGGTTGTTGTGTTAGCTGTGAGAAGAAAAAAGGAGTGTGTTGAGTACAAAAGCAACCACTTGAGCTGAGCTGGTGAAAACGGAGACAGAGTATGGCAAACAATCAAACTGTTTTGTTGTCATCCTTCAAAAATAAAATAACTGCAAACCTGTCAGGTCCCTTGAAATGTTTTACCATATTAAAAGTATACGACGGGTGCATTTGTTCCGCGTTTTACTCAACTTTCAAGCAGAAGGCTTAAATAGAGATTTACTGACGTTATGTTTTTGCTGATCTTGTCAGCAAATCCCATTTTTGAAATGGAAAAGAAATGAAGGCCACTGCTTTGTTTTTTTCTTTTTTTCATTCTTTCCCTCCATCCCCCCATGTTTTCACCCTAAACTTATGTGTTTGTGAGTAGAGCCTGGCTCGGGCCGGATTTTTCTGTCCGAGCCCGGCCCTCAACCGACAGAAAAGTTCTCAAATCCGACCCGAGCCCGAGATTGAGGCTATGTACACACGTAGCCGGGTATTTTTAAAACCGAATGTTTCCCCCCCTCCGTTTATTAAATAATCTGTATCCACATTACCTCGTTTTCGAAAAAAACTCCTTCCACACATAACCGAACATCTGCGTTTTCACCTGTCTTGACAACCCAAATGCTGTTTTGCGCAATCTGCCCTCGTCAGCTAAATAATAAAGTGTGCACGCAGCTTTTTTGAGCACACTGACAGGTGATCGCATGACAGTGGACTGCCCCTCGATATGAGGACGTAATAATTCCGACAGCGAGAGGACTGAGGACCGGGACATGCGAAATTGTCACGCCATTCCTCTGGGAGTACGACTTGGGCGTGTAAAATCAAGGCAGTAAACAGCGCCTGCACAATAATAACCACCACAGTTCTCAAGGCATCCATGCTTCTTCAGTAAGCAAAGGTCGCACTTTAGACTTTAAAGCAGATTTGTTGTTGTTTTGGCGCATATTGTGACGTTCGAAAACGCAAAACTCCGGTTATCTCTGTCCACACGCAGCTGCATAAACGGAGTTTTCAAAAATCTTCACTTTGCCCGGAGTTTTTAAAAACATTCATTTACGATGCGTTTTTATGCGTATGACAGGTCCAAACGTAGAAAAATATATTCGTTTTAGCAGATACCCGGCTATGTGTGGATGGGGCCTAATTAAAATATTTGTGTCCGAGCCCGCTGGAAGCCCAAGACCAGTGACCAACGCAAAACGGCACACCCTAATCAGTAAATACACATTGGTGACAGCGCACCATTATCCACCATAATCCATTATAGCTTAAAGCGTTTCCACACAGTGGATTTCCCCCTCTCATTTTCCACGACTTTCAGTTCTCCAGAAGCTATTTTTCTTTTAATGTCCTCCATAGCGCTTCCAGCCAACTGAGCTCGACTGCACTGATCGCACGTGTTTAATGTAAAGTTGTTCGAATGTTCGATATGCGTGCGTGCGCACCGAGCATGCACAGACCACAGATGCACACAGATGCATGCTGCACGGCATGAGGCACAAATAGCCTACCAACATTTTCATTTATGCATATTCAATTATTTATGTTTATCACAAAAACTGACGTTTGCAATGAACTGAAACCTGTCCTCTGGCTGTTTATAATTTTCACGATGTCTGCTTGCTTTCGAGCCCGACCCGAGTCCGACAAGACATTCTAATTTTTTGTTTGAGTCCGGCCCGGCCTGTCGGGTTCCGACCGGGCCCGTCGGGCTTCGGTCGGGTTGCCATATTCTATTTGTGAGTAATTTATCAAAGCTTTCAAAGTTATCACAATATTCTTGTTCAAGTACACTATGAAAAAATAAAACACTGATATGAAATTACAGGTTTTTTTGTTTTTATTTTCCTTTTCATTGTATTTTTTCTTGACCTCAGGATTAAAACAGTGGGATTTCAGTTATCTCTTTGTTTCTATGCTTTCTTTGTTTCTTTTGTTTCAATAATTTAATTTGACTTAGGTTTTATTAATGAACTCAATCTTTTTTTGCTTTATTGCCTTTTTATTGGTCAGTTATTTTTCTTTTTTCATGTTCACTACATTTCTTGCACCTCTGCCTCTGCTATGTAATAAACTGACACAAAGGAATTAAACCTTTTATTGTGGCTGCTGTGTGGTTTCCATGGGTATGTCAGATATTATGTGTTTTAGCTTAATCCAGGTTAGTTAGTGCCATTGTGTGGCATATGTTGCCCCAGACAGATTTTATGGGAAAAAGTTATATGGAATCAGAATTGTTTGGTGTTTTTTTTGACAGCACATCACATAACACAAACATTGATAGATACAGTAAATGAAGAGGGGCTATTTTTGCTTGGGGAGAAAGAAAACAGAAAATGAAAGTTAGACAGATCATTTACAGAATACGCAATGTGCAAAAAATATGTAAAATTGCCCTTTTTAAAAACAATAAATGATTAACAAAATTATTGATATGTCAGTATACACTGCATGTTCACCTTAACATGCTTTATACTTGCTACATTAAGTTACTCCATGTGCACACAAATGTTGATCTGCACTGAGAGTCACATTGATTCACAAAACTGGATAATCAGCTGGGCAAATACCTCAGGGCCCCAGATGCTGAGAGACCCCAAAGCCCATTTAGCTCACTGTCAGGCAAGTACTTTATGATAATTTGATGAATTACATCGGGGAATATGCTGCTCTAAACCACATTAGAAGGAATGATAAAGCATTCTTTTTAATCCAAAGTCTGAGGACGCGGGGCTTCTGACAAACTCTTTTGTTTAACCATTATTTTATTTTTTCTGGACATATTCAGCTTACATAGTGTAAATGTAAAAAAAAAAAGATCTGTAGGCTACATGTTGAATCTAATTTCCAGAGGCTAACCAGGGGCAGAGTCTTTGCAAAGAGTAATGACCCTGCTACATGCAGTCTGCTCCCTGCACTCTACCTGATGAGGCTTTGCTAATGTGTCACTTTGAGGCAACCAGCCTCAATCATGTTGAAAAAGTATGGTTCATTTTAATCAAGAAAAATGTAATGAGGTCAAATACATCTCATATTCGGGTAAAGTCGAACATTTTGATTTCTTTGAAAGCACAGCTCTACTCAACAGCAAGACCTCCTCGAGATCTGCAGTAGTTCTGCTGTGATTTAGATTGAGGCATCCTTATTAAAGCAAATTAATTACACATGAAATAATCACTTTCACCGAAGCACTAAGGAAAACCACCCTGGAACAACAATAGCCAGAGCAAGAAACCTGGGGCTCAGCAGCACTGCTAGAGTTACACAATCAAACACACTCACACTCACATTCTGACGCACACATGGATAGGATTTCTTTTCTGCAAAACCAAGTCCAATCGTCCTCTTGAACTGCATCTATTGATTCTCCTCTGTGCCTTTTCTCTCCCTCCTCCTCAGTCCACCATCCTGTTGGATCTCTGTTTTCCCAACCTCTATACATCTTAACCATTCTATCCTCTTTTCCACAATCCCTTTTTCTATGTAACTGATTCTCTCTCTCTATTTTGTCCTGTCATAAGAAGTTTTTTTTTTTCTGCTGGTGGAGTTTATTTGGCCTTCTGGCAAACCCAAGATTGGAGAAAGAAAAAACCTAATCCTAACAGCAGCCTGAAACCTCCATCCAGTGCAAGAAAAATATCAATTACATCGTGTTATCTTGCTAAAGGAATATCTTATCCAGATAGAGCCACGCAGTGTGCTACAAGCGTTAGGTAGTGTAGATGCAAAAGATTGTGTATCAGAAGGTCAATAGTCTATTTGTATTTGGCTTAGAGTGTTAAAATGAGACTAAATAGAAAGAGAAAGCTTCTTCTCTACCTGTTTTTCCACAATGTCAACATACTGTGTTATTTTGTGTTAATGACACATGCTCTCACACTACAGATGTAGTCAGAAACAACTGGCTGGACAACTCCTTACACCTAACACCAAAAACACTTTGGATCAAAGTGGTATCACTTCGCTGGACTGAAACAAATACATCCAGGTTCAACATCTCTGATATCCAACACTGTATGCGGATAGGGGAAAGTACAAGAACTTTGACCAGAGTAAAGCAGCATGTTAGAGATAGGATGACCTGAAACCAAATGAGCCTCTTCTCTCTTGCCGAATTGTTTCATCCAAGTAAAAAGCAGCAAGCGTGTTTAATGTTCAATCTGAGGCTTTCTCCTGTATTTGCTTTTAACAACTTATGTTGTATAGAAGCTGATCTGGTCAAGAGGATATCAGCCATCATATACACAGAATGAAGAAATACAAAATAATTGTATAAGTCTAATCTAAATTCTTTTTTTTTTCTTTCTTTTTTTTTCCAAGAAGGATCCTGTACGAAAATAATCAGCTATCAGGAGACCTGAGACTACTGAGAAACTGAATCTGCCTGACTGCTTCAAGCACCTCTGACATTTAAAACCTTTACCCAGACAAGCTAAACCTTTCTTATCCCTCTGGAAATCATTTGCTGCTGTCAGTGTCATGTACACATCGTCCCTGCCTGTAGATATCAGGAACAAATAGAAGCTGATAGGTCTCTGTGCCAAATACATTTATGTGATACCCCTCTAACATCCTGTTGGTAAGTGTTTCATTCCATGCTGCAGCAGGGCTTTGTGCCAGTAAGACAAAACACTGTAATCAAATGTTTCATGAAAACTGTCATTATCAATGAAATATAAAAATAATTTAGTCTGCAGAGTCTCACCTTCATGAATGAGATCCTTTGAAGGAATTTAGCTCCTCCTCTTGCGTCTACTCAAAAATCTATGCATAAGTGTCGACTTTTAGAGAGAAGCTTTTATGGTCCAAACAGGGTATTACATGGTTTCTATTCCAAAAAAAAGTTGTGATGCTGTTTCGAATATAAAAAAGAAAAGAATGCAATGATTGTACAAATCTCATAAATGTGTTGCTGCTATCAAATTCAAGATGAGCTACTATTTTTCATTAAATAGTAAAGTGTCTCAATTTCAACATTTGATATGTTGTCAAAAATATATTTATTTATAAGATTGTGTCCCAATTATTTTGGAATTGGGATTGCAGCCAACTCCTGTCTTCCTTTAAACATTTGCAACAGCTCACAAAGACAAGTCTCTCATAAGATGACATATTTGGACCAATTTTTGGAGTTGGTTTAGTCCTTTCTCTTGAAACATGTTGTGGCAGTCAACCAAGTCAAGCTACATAGGTGTAAAACTGTGTAAAACAAAGGTAAGAAACATTCGGTGCAGTTAAAGCAACAATTGACAAGTTTGTGAATCTTAAAACTAAGTGGTTCTGATCTGCTTTAAAGTACCTTGACTTTTCTTATTCCCATTTCTTAGGCAACAAAATGTTATTCTAGTAAATGTGATTTTAAATGGATATTTTAAAATAACAGTTTAATTTCCTGTCCTGATCCTCCGAGTTAGACTGATTTCAATCAATGCATTTTGATCAATCAATCATTTTATAATATAATTAGGTGTCCCTCTCTGAACATAATAAACTTCCTTTAAACTTCAGTTGTTTATGCACCATATATGAGGAAAATAAACTCTCAGAGAACTTCAGATCTGTGTCAACTTGTGTGTCTTTTAAATCAAACCATTTTTTTTAACCTTGTTTTTTTTTTAAGTACTTTTTTTTCATTTTGCATGTGCTATATAGATATATAGATATTTACCTTGCCTTAGGTGGGGCTTGATTCTGCTATTTCATGCTCCAAGTCAATCAGATAAGCCAACTTAATGAAGTGGATAAGGTCTGGACCCGGGCAATCATTGAACATCATTGATGGCTAGAGCTGTTTCACTTGTAGTTTGTTACTGATAGCAATCAAGATGGAGCAGGCTCAGATTTCACATTTGATGGACCTGCAAAGATGTCCAGTAGAAAAGAGCTTTTCAATAAATACGAATCCATTTTAATGAGAAATGGAGTTTTGATAAGTGGGATGAGGGAAAATATCTTTTATATCCCTGATTTGTTTCTCATATATATAATTATCAATATTCTAAGAAATGCAGCTTTCTTTACAGGACACCCAATGAAGCATCTTTAAGGTAAAACCTTAATATTACTTATTTGTTAGACTGAAATTATCAATCTGTCAAAAGTTCAAAGTGCTATTAAACAGAGAAGGGCAGGATAACATTCATATTGCAGCTGATTAAACCAGGAAATGCAGACCTATTTTGTTACATTGATCACTAAGAAATTTATGAGCTCACCAAAAAAAGATATTTGTCCACACATCCAAAGTGTTGTCCACAAAGTGTGAATGGCAATGCTTCTTGAGGCTGTTGTAACATGTACAGTAATGATGGGATCCATGGAAAGTGAAATGTGAAAAAAAATCAATCAAGTATATTTTAGAAATTCTAAACATGTATTTTGCAACATGGTAACCTAACCATGACCTCCTTGATTTGAACCCTAAACATATATCTTCCATACCCAACTTTTAACCATTTATGTGCGAGAGCAGAGTAGAAAAGCAAAACGGCAGTTGAAAACATTGTGTTGGATGGCTCTCTCACCATGCCGTCTTTCTCCTCAAACGTAAATGTGCCCAAACAAACATTGCTGAATGTGTACACTATAATGAAATGAGAAGGGGAATGTCAATAATGTGACGGACATATAGAGATGCTAAACACCAACATTGTCACATAGCAAAACTTGAGCTCCATCTCTGTAGGGGAGTGAGGAAGAAAAATGTAGCCTGTTTTGAGCCTTTATAGTGAAACTGTGATGTTCTGTTCTGTGGCCCAACATAGCCATTCAATGTTCTTTCTGAGATTGGGTTGAATCAACTTTAGATAGATTCAGCTAATCTTGCTAAAAAATAGAATTTGGCCTAAATTTTATTGTCTTGAACCTTCCTTCAAAATAACTCCAAAGAATTAGAAATTGGCATCTATTTAAATGGAGCAATCGTTCCCTAACTTTGTGTGGGCCTTAGGTCTGCAGTACATTTGTCTGCCTTTTCACTTTAAAAAAAGCTACCTGCTGCTTTTACAAGCAAAGTTAATATGAATAAAGTCTGCAAGGCCACACTAAGCTTTTTCACACTACACACGATCATTTGATCCATTATTAGCATAGAAATGATTGGTGGTGAGGCTTTTGATCTATACTATTTTAATAATGTGCTGGCCTAAAATAATCTGTAATGATTAAAGGAGACCAGATAAACCAGGGAGCGGTTAATGTGGCTATGTGCTGGCTGTACATGAAAACCTGCATATCAATTATCTAATCAAGAACAGTCATAGCAACATTAATATCTAAGCAGGCTGGCTGATTAGATGTGAACAAAGTAATTATATTTTGATTACATGTGACCACCTAAGTGGAGCGTGCCTTAAATCCAGAGCAGACATGTCTTTCAGTGCTTGAGCAACTGTGACGGTTCTCCATGCTGCACAATAAGGAGCAAATGCCACACTCTACATTTCCCTCTCTAAATTACAGACAGAGACCAGTTTAGCTAACATCACACACATCAGTATGCATGAGTATCTGTTGCAGATACTTAGAACATGTGGTATGTGGTACCAGACATGTGGTATCAAATAGTAGATCTTTCACAAATATGCTCACAGGAGAAACTCTGGGATATATCTGTATCATATCACACAAGTGTGATAAACACACACACACACACACACACACACACACACACACACACACACACACACACAATGGCAACACTTTATAAGGGTCACAAAGGCCCTTCCACTAAATAGAAACCTACCTAAGGCTGATCAGGTTAATATAATGTCACTCGAGTGTTAATAGAAGGTTATGTAATTTAAAATCTATCTATACACAGATCACTGGATTGCATGTTAATAAAGTGACTAATCTGGAAGAAGTAAATCCCTTTCTAATTGAGATGTGGCTTTAGTTTAGGGGCTGCAGTGTAATACTTCCTGTTGAACACTCCATTTACCATCTTCTGTGCTTTGTGCTGCTGGTACGTGTTTTAACTACTTTGACTGTTCAAAAGTCAAGTGGGTCCCTCCACAACCTAAACTGATATGCTTAAATAGACGTGTAATTAATTAGAACAAAGGGAAGCTGCTCTACTGCTTTACTGTTTTATGACCAGGCCATGTCACAGTCATATCATTAAGACCAGAGGAATTTGTGTCAGCTTATGAAAAAGGGCATGATGTCTCTTTTAATGCTCTTCCATGCAAAGAAGAAGTCATATAGGAACATAATTCAGAAAGACATCTGTTTTCAACAGGCCAAAGCTCATTTAAAATGAGCGGAGGCTAAATGGAGAACAGTTCTGTTGTCAGAGGAATGGAAATTTTAAATTCTTTTGGGAACTCGAGGACACTGGATCATCCAAGTTAAAAAAGGAGAGGGACCATCCAGCTTGTTATCAGCATTCTGATGGTTTGGGGGTGCATTAGTACCTATTGCAATGGCAATTCGCACATTTGGAAAAGCTCCATCAGTGTTGGAAGGTATATACGAGTTTTAGAGAAACACATGCTCCCATCCAGACATTATAATTTCATGGAAGGCCATGCATATTTGAGCACATTACCACATCTATTACAACAGCATGGTTTCACAGTGGACCTTTCACTAAATCAACATTAAACACAAAATACGAAAAAAAAGACCTGGGATTGTCGTGTAGCTAGAATCCTATATCAGTCAAGAATGGGAAAACATTCCTCTCCCAAAGTTTCAGCGACTGGTTTCCTTTGGTTCCTAGACACTGATGGGCTATTGTTAAAAGAAGAGGGAAAGCTATACACATTGGTAATAGGTCCCATACAACTTTTAAAATTTCGAAATGTGATGCTGCTAGCAATTTCAAAATGAGCTAATATGTTAATGAAAAATCTAAATGTGTGACTTTCAACATGTGATATGTTTTCTGATCTATTGTGAATAAGATATTAATTTATGAGATTGTGGTTCTAGTGTTGCCAGCTGGTTCTCAATCTGTATGACTGACATACTGATTGGAAAGATTTCACAGATCTTTTACCAGCTAGTGCAACTCTCCTTTGGATGCCAGATCAGACAGACCCAGTATTTATTTATTATTTCCCTACTCTAAAGAAGTGGCATAATCACATAGCCATCCTAATAGTTTGATGGCTCCATCATGCTTTGTATTGATTAAAAAAATATATATATATTTGCGAAAATGATGATTGATGAAAAAAAAAAAATAAATAAAAATAAAAAAATCGCACATAAAAAAAAGAGAAAAGACTTAATGCGCAAAGGCCTTCAGTCTCAGCAAACATTGTAATGCTAATGGGAGAGGTCTTCAAGTGTTCTGAAGATGGCCCAGTTTCAAAACCTTTGAAAGACAACAGTTCATCCAATCAAAAGAACTATAGAGGTCATTCCTTTGTGCCCCTAAATATCCTTTACTCTGACTGAAACCCATTACTTCATTCTGTGAAGTACCGACCCTGCAAGTGGCTGGAGGGTAAACAACCACTCATTTCAGCATTTTCACGTGAGAGAAAATGTCATTTTTGAGTGTTTCCTTTAACAAGCCAGAAACAATCTTATAAGGAGGGAGGAGGAGTGGCTAGATGGTACAATTGTGCTTTCAATCAATCATGTCTGTGAAATTTTTGGATGTGAGTTCAAGACAAACAAACGGGAACACTTTAAAACACTTTTTTAACTTCCTGGTTGGCTTTAGGGATTGGAATTATCTGGATAGAGTTAGAATCAAAACTACTTTCTTAGGGTTGTAAAACAATCAAGGTTAGGTGTAAAATACATTTTATACCTCCTACCGTTACCTTATATTTGCTGTTTTGTTGCTTGCCTTCATTATATGTAAACGATCATTTTGTAAATAATAAAATCATTTGCAACTTTGCAATTAGAAATCAAAACAGCTTGATTGAGGTTAGAAGACAATCTATTCACATGACTCTCGAGATGACATATTCTTCTAGCATAATTAGAGTTGCTTTGGTCAGAAAGTGCAAACAACACATGGGGTCATTTTTTGAAAAAAGAACTGTCTTTGTGTTTTCACATAGGAGTTACTATTCATTACAAAAAAAACATATTTTTCTTTTTTTTTTGTTCATATTTCTCCCATGCCAACAATGACGAAATTTCAGCTATATGAAGAGATAAAATTGATGAAAAGTAGAAACAAATTACAAGAGGTAGCCAATGTAACTTTATAAATTTAGCCCAAAAGCTGTTCTTTTTCAGAGCAAAAATGAGCTTGAAAATCTGCAAAATCTGTGAGAACCAGCAGAAAAATGATGCAGTCATTTTCCTGCCATCTGTTGCTCTAAAAGTAATTGGCAGAACAACTGAGGCACTTTTTGCAAAATTGGAATCGCAAAAATCTTAAAAAGGCCGTGAACTGATGGCTTATTTCTCTCAAAGAAGCCAAAAACCTACCTAACATACACCTCAGCTGAATATGAAAGTGAGTTCAAATGTTCAGTTTCAAGTTCAGGGAACTTAGAGGGCATCACAGAGATGGAGACAGGACATGCGGTTGCTCAAATGAAAACGTATACCTCACAGTAAGCAATGACAGCTGGAGATGACGCACACATAATTGAGAATGAGTGAAGGGGAACGGCTGCACAGGCTGATGGAGCAGGGATACAAACAAGCATGCAGCAGTGAGGGAAAGAGAATGGATTGCAGCAGTCTGCAGCAAAATGATTAAAATCGTATGTGTTTGAAGAGCTGGTGCCACATACACACACACAGCATAATGCACAAAAGTCAGAAAGCTCACATATGTATACAAAGAAAGGTCCCAAAACACCTATTATAAATCAACTGAAAGCATCAGCCCTTATGCTTCAAAGTCATCACTGAATCATTTATCCACTCTGTGAGCCATAGTGTAAGAATGCCGATTTATAGTCCTCTATCATATCAGTCAAGAGAAGGGGGACCGAATGAGGGGGAAGGGAGCAAGGGAGAAAGTGGCAGAAGGGGAGAGCATTTCTCACAAAATACTTATTTATACATCTGAATCTTATCGAAGGAAAAAAAAAGAGAGCACCTCTGCAGAGTTATTGGCATTCTCTCTATTTGGATATGAATATATGAATGCAAACAATTGGCCACTCACACGAGTCCCAGGGTTGCAAGATAAGAGAAGAGAGTGTTCTGGGGAGAAAGCTTCCTCATTGGTGTGCAAGGCTGCACATGTTACAACCCTCCCTTATATCCCCTGTGTATGTGTGCATGTGTGAGAGTGTGTATGTGTGCAAATGCTCTCCCTCTCTCTTTCCTTCACTGCCACTAAAAAGACACAGAGGACCTATTGTGCCCAAGGAAGGAAAATCACTCCATTCTCAGAAAAGAGGAGGAATGAACAGCTCTCCAGACCTCTCTCCCCCTCTCCTGCCCCTCCTTCTTCCCGACTCCCATTCACACAGCAGCTGAAATGGCAAAGCTTGTTAAAAAGGAAGCCCGCATGACAGCATTCACAGCTTTGCTTACCGCAGCATTTCCCCTGTTCGCCGTGCGCCTTTGCACCAGAAACCATGGATGAAAGCAACTCAATACAGTCTGAAAAGAAGTTATGGCACCAAGGGGCCTCACAAGTAAAATGCATTAAGAGCAAAAAAGGACTTTAAAAAAAGGAACAAGGGAGCAGGTAGAGAAGCTATCAAACTTTGGAGTAAATAAGTTTGTTTCATGCAGCAGGAACAGCTGAACAACATTAAAGGTTTTTTTTCCAGGTGTTCAGAACTGCAGCACTCAAGGAACACAATTTAGCTGCAAACAATGTTATCCCAAAACTCTGCTTACCCATCGAAAGCAGGGTTCCTGCTTGGTAACACCAGCTTATTGAAACAATCTATCATGGAAGAATTGTGATTCTGTAGGGATTTGCTGTTGTAAGTGTCCCAGTTCTTCACATGAAGGATGGAAATGAATCCTGCTCTGCTTCCAGTGTGGGACAGCATGTGTGATGACGGAGGGGAAAAGAGATTCAATTCAATTAGATTTATTAATATAGTGCCAAATTACAACAAATGTCATCTCAAGGCACTTCAAAGATACAGTCCAATTCAAACCAATCAACTAAAATTAATTATATTCCAAATTAGTCCAATTCATTCATACAAAGCCAAAAAGTGGCCTAGCTAAGGAAACTAACACATAGCACCAAAACTTCTCTTTGATCCAATCTCCCATCCTGAGCATGCCCGAGGTAGATGAATGATGATCCCTGTTTATCTTATATTGGCTGTTATTTGTGATGTTTTGGCATTTGTTTGTGTCACTAATGGAAACATAATGAGAACACAGAGACTTCATTAACATAATCAGCTCAGCTCTAAACTGCACAACTGCAGCTACAAAAGTAAAGATCTGCAGAAAGATATTGCTTTCAGGATATGCTTTTCATGGACATTTTCATGGTTTGCTGCACATATTGCATCACCTTCTGTTGGTATGAAAAAGTTTTTCATGATTTCTTTAAATTTTACAAACAAGTTGTTTTATATAATCTACTATAACTGCAGGCTCTTTCACAGCCAGTCTGATGATTTAACAACTCAGTGTGGACTTTGTATGAAGCAATATTGTCTTGTTTCCAGATGACCACCATCAAACTTACCAGTGCATAGATGCCATTAAGAATAAAAATGATGGCTTCAACTTTAAAACAATGTGATATTAAAAAATAAAACCGTAAAAAAACATTTTGCTCACGAAGAATTGGGATAAAGTAAATGCACAAAACAGGAATTTTTTCGATTAGTGTTGAAATTATAAACCAGTTATTACATATTAGTTCAAGGTCTACTTTACATTCTTTCTTTAGCATATTAAAAAAAAATCATTAAAATGCATTTTTTGCTGAGATTTCTGAGCAGTCATCAGGGAGCTGGCTAAAAGTTGAGGACAAAAGCAAGCAATTCTCAAACTGCTAATATCCTGCTTCAGCCTAACCTAGTACCTGCCATCAACATTTCAGCACCTTGGACAGCGATACAATAACCAGCAGAGGACCAAAAAAAAAAGAAAGCACAAGACAAAAGAAAGAGAAGGCAGTGAAGGACGGGGGCAGATGAGGGGATGTACAAAAGAGAAGAGGAGAGGGGGGGGGGGGGGGGTTTGGCTGCTTGAGGGACATTCACAGGAAACAGGAAAATGTCAATGTCAACTTGAGTTAAGGGGCAGAAAACGGGGTTCCACTCATCCACACAGCTGAGAAAAGGAGCAGCACACAAAGCACATTATGAACACATATTCTCAAACTATTATCTAACGTCAGCTTAGTATTGAACACTGTAATGTAAATTCACAGCTCTCTACACCCTCCCTGTTACTGATTATTCAAGAAAGATATCACTACTTTCAGCTGTTCTACAGAACTAAAAACAAGGTCCATGAACCAGTATTTTTCAGTCCATTTCCTTTGATCCACATCGTTTTTAAAATGATGAGAGGTGGAGAAATGTTTCTTAAACGGTGCTTTTTCCGCTTGCTGCACTGCCCACCATTTTTCGACACATTTTCTTTCATTGCTCATCCACAAGGGTGATACCCACTATTGTTAATGGCTACATTTACAGTTCTTCTCTATGTAAGCTTACAAAGCCCAGGATGCCGCAAATATTTAAAAGAAGAATCCACATCCTCCCACCTAAATTCCCCACTCAAGGATAATCAGTAACTTTTCAAACAATGCAATCGCTTTACAGCTTGCTATGATATCCTGACACACGTCGTCACTATTAAAGGAAATGCTGACCCCTTACATTGTTAATGTGGCATGAGCACAACAAGGGTGGGTGGGGATTTTCAGAGGGAGTACTGATACTTACAGGTCAGAGAAACAAGGAAGCAGCAGCTATAGCTCAATGGAAAAAGAAAAAAAAGAAGCCATGTCTTCAGTCATTAGGGGTCCTATCACATTTCATCAGAGTGAAGGAGCTGCTAGAGGCAGCCTCTATGTTCAACACACACAGATGGCCACCGTACACCAAAATACACAAAAAATGTTCATGCAGACTCAATAAAATTGACCTAAAACTCAGAATCTTGACAAAGTGCTTCAGTGAAAATTTAATGGCGCAATCTTTCCGCTCTGTATTAGCTCCCATATCATACAAGGTTTTCTGTAAGTTGTACATTTCCAAAGATACTTCATAATGAAAAAAAATAAGGTTCTCCCTATGAATAACCAATATATTACTTCACACCCAGACTCAAGTTAATTTTTTTGACTTTTTAAATGAACAAATAAGTAATTTTACATAAAGATTTGATTCGTTAAAATACAGCACTTTCAAAAAAAAAAGGAGAAGACATTTTCATTTTGCAGAGAGCATTGTTGATAAAATAGTTGAGTGCAAAGGCACTTTCTGGATACGTATGAGATTTGACTCTTGTTGGGTTTTGGAAAAGGTTTTCTTTTATGGTTTAACACTCACCATTTATCTGCGTATCCTAAATATATACAGGAATGTCAATCTGTGGTGTTTCGGCTTCTATAAAGAATAATGGTTTCATATGTTCTCGGTGTCACTGGGAAAATCAAATACAGGTTCACGAAAAGCACACAGCCGTATTTGTACAAAGTCCTACCTATGACATACCTGTCGTCATCAAAGACTTTTAGAATTTTATTTTTCAGAAAAACAAGAAATAATTTATTCTTTCTACGAGAAAAAATAGAACTGCATAATAATATACTTCTTATATTCTTTTTATACATCTTGACAAGAAAAAAAGAAGAAAAAGAAGAGAGAAAAAAAGATCACCAAAAGCTTTGGTTCACCTCCAGTCCTTCATGTGGGAAAGAACACAGATAGATAAGATAGATATATAGAGAGGAATATTATTACGGTAAGTGTATGATTATTATGAATGCTGCACAAAGGGGGGGGGGGGGGGGGGACATGGTTGCTATCTTACAGTTGGCTCATTGCAGTCTGTTTCTCCAGAACCTCCAGGTAGTCCGGCTCTGTTTTTAGCTTCCCAGGGAGCAGCAGTGCAGGGTGCTCATTGTATTTCCTTGGGGTCCCGTAGAGCACAGTTTTGTTAAACCTGTCCTGGTTGGTGACATGTCGCCGGGCTGTAGCAGCCTCATAGGGGGGCACAATGCAGGGTCTCTTAGGCAACGTGCAAAAGTTGTAAGTGAAAGGAGGAGCGCCTGCTGCCGTGGGGAGCTCTTTGTTGGGCCTCTCCCCTAAATTTTGATACAGCATCTCAGGAGGCTCTGTGGTTGTGAAACCACATGAAGGTGGTGATTTATCCATAAAATTCACTGCACTGATTGTGTAGGCCCCAGGGCTGCGGGTCAGAACGTCATCCTTCTTTGCGTTCAGAGGCCCATAACTGAGCTCCTTCAAGTTGCGGTAATACGTCACTTGTTCTCCATCCTTCTGCATGTAAATGGGGTTTTGACACATGGAGCCCACAGGTGGAGGAATATAGTTATACACATGACTTTCAGAGCTTTTATCTTGGGTTGGTTCAGGGTTGTATGAGCCATATTGCACTTGAAAAGAATTGAGATCTAGGTTGTTGGCACCTGTAGAGACGTGCTCCACCCCTTTGCGCCGTTTCAGAACAAAAACAAAGAGGCCTGCACCAAAGCAGACTGACAGAATGAAAACAACAAGAAGGCCAAGAATCAGTACTGAGAGTGGGACCTCTGGGTGTAACTCCGGTGTGTGCATGTGGGATTCAGTGGGGCTAACTGAGCTAAAAGAAGAAGAAGAGGAAGAAGAAGATGAAGAGGAGGAGGAAGAAGAGGGGGTGGTGGCTTCAGTGCTGGGACTTATTAATGTTGGGGCTCTTGTAGGGGGGGCATGCTGTGGTGGAGGCACCTCGCTGGGCTCAGGGCATATGGCCTCATTTCGAAGGGAGCGCAGTAGACGACCTGCATGTTTCGAAGGCGAGTCACAAGTGATTTCATTGACCACCACACTGGTGCTGGAAAGCTCCATCCAGTTTTTGAGTGTCACAATGTCACAGGTACAGTCCCAGGGGTTCTCCTGCAGGTCGATCTGGATGAACGCTGATAGCTGGTCTAGAACACCTCTAACTGGAAGGTAGGAGAAATGATTGTTCCTCAGGTTGAGTCGTGTCAACATGGTGCCCCCAAAAACGTTGTCAGGGAGAGATCTTAATAGGTTGTTGTTTAGAAAAAGCAGCTGAAGATTATGCAGAGAGTTAAATGTTTGTGGTAAAATGTCTTTTATGATGTTATATTCCAAATAGAGGTACTGGAGGGACTGCAGGCCAGTGAACAGAGATTGAGAAAGTGATTCAATGTAATTCCCATTCAGATACAGCCGTCTGAGGTTTGTGAGATTCTCAAAGGCACCATCCTGAATCACAGCAATCCTGTTATTTCCTAAATGGAGCAGCTCCAGAGAGCTGTACTCAGTCAGATCAGTTCTGTAAATCACTTGTAAGTAGTTACCTGTCAGGTGGAGTTTCTTTGGGTATGAGGGTTTGGGGTTCAGCTCACTAATGTTATGTAACTTTCGCTCTTGGCAGTTGATGTTCAGCCCGCTGTCGGGATTTTGTGACGTGCAAACACATACACTGGGACACAGCATGGGAACAGGGGATCGTGTTTGGTAAACCATTATAGGCCCAAAAACATGTCTGTCCTTTGAAATGCGAGGGGTAGGCCTGTAGCGCATTTTAGGTGGGCGGGAAGCTTTTGGAGCGCGGGTGGGGGTGATAATGGCAGGGTGGTAGGTAGGGGGCAGGCCCCCCTGAAAGTAAGAGTCAGAGGGTGGGTGAACGCGCTCCCCCGCATTCCTTCGCGGGCATAAGTCCTGCTTTATGAGTTGAGTGATGTCTTTGCCGTGCAGCCTGAACGGCGTCTCACACACTATGTCCCCCACAAAGACGGAGATAGTGTCTAGCCAAGATTTGAGTGGAATAAGGTCGCAGGTGCAGTTCCACGGGTTCTCCTCCAGCTGGATCTCCATGATGCCACCTATATGCTCCAGCACCCCGGCGAAAGGCAGCATTTTGAGCCGATTGCCGCGTAAATCCAAGTGGGTGAGGAGCACAAAGCGGAAAATGTTAGGAGGCAACGATAACAGCAGGTTGTCATTTAGAATCAACACTTTGAGCTTGTTCAGCTTACTGAAAGCGCCCGGCTCTATGGCGCTGATATAATTATAGTCTGCTTGTAAATACTCCAAACTCTCCAACCCTGCAAATGTATCCTCTTTAATCACCTCCAGGTTGTTGTTGTTCAGGTGGAGCCGCTTCAGAAAGCGGAGGCCGTTGAATGCTCCGGTTCTGATCTCTTGCAAGCCGTTATTCCCCAGATGCAGCGAGGTGACATTGCCGTAATTGACAAACTCATTGGCGCTGAGCCGTGACAGGAAGTTTCCGTTTAGAAATAACTGGGAAATTTTATTTGGCGGCGCCTGAAACTGACTGACGGTGGTAAATCCTTTATTCTCACAGTTGATATTCAATATATTTTCTCGCTCCTCGCAGGCGCAGCGCGTCTTGCAAATGTCTTTGAATGCTGAAGTTTTGCGGCTCTCCGTTTCGGACGGTGACAGACTGGTGACCGTGAGGACGCTCAGAAAGAGTACGCCGCTCAGCATTTTTACTGCAAAAAATTGTCGCTGAAATATAGATCCAGCATTTAACTTCGCTGTGTGAGCCTTGGATGAAAAAAAAAATAGGGAGTGAGTTCTCACAGTCGAGACAGAGCGAAAAAGGGGGCAGAAGCGCTCACATGCACATAAAAACACACGCACACAAACAAGCCAACAGGCGCACCGCTGGTATTTGGTGTCAAAATGGAACCACGACGCGCAGGGACTGCGCAAATTTCTCCACTGACCTTCACTTTGATCAAAAATTTCCCTAAAGAATAGAAAATAAAGAGAAAAAAGACATCAGTCTCGGTACGGAAAAAATTAAAAAAGGGGACGCCACTGCAAATCAACGGGATCATGCGTAGCTGATCGACTTGGCATATTGTTAGAAGCGCAGAAAAAAAGCCGCTTACTGCTCCTTTCTCCTTCCAGGCAGCCCAGATTTATTCAGCACCTTCACACAGATCACCATCAGCTGCAGCCAAATACTCAGAGGGACACACGGGCTGCGAATCGCACCCTCTCATCCTCTCCACAAGGAAACAACCCGCTTAATTTTAGTCCAGGCAAAAGAAAAAAACACTAAATTACCTTGATTTTAAAGATCCACAAATAATGCGCAGAGGCGCACCATGACGCACGGCTGCATTTCTTTATCGTCTTCTCCAAAACAAGGGGCGAGGTGAAGTGAAGTCGGGAGTAGAAATAAGGAGAAAAAGAATTGCGCAGTTTGAAAGAGAGAGCGCCCGGAAGGAGACGTATATACCCGGAGCAGAGGCATAACTACAGTCTGTGCCGTCGTCCTCCTCCTTTGCTCCGTACACTGAGAGCAGTACTGAGCGTCTGCTGCTGCTGCCCGACTGCGTGAGTGTGTGTGTTTGTGTGTGAGAGACTGACTGAGAGGAAGGAAAAGAGAGAGAGAGAGAGAGAGAGAGAGAGAGAGAGAGAGAGAGAGAGAGAGAGAGCGAGAGAGCCCAGGGGCCCTTACGTCATCAACACTGTCAACATGAGCACGCACGCACGATCACACATCCTACAATTGCAGATGCTCTTGAGAGAAATCCTTATGTTAAAAAATAACCTGTTTTTTAAAACAAAGTGGTTTCATACTGAGCTAAACTGTTCTGTTTTCCCATGTATCCAGTGACTTTATCTGCAGCATGATTCTGTCTGCTTTCAGAATTAGAAGACCTCTTATAATTAAACCTTCCAACTACAAGCAGTGTCAGTCACAAATCTTCAATCCGCAGGTCATTGCATTTATAATTTTCCATAAACATCTACAATAAACCTGAAAGCCCGAAAGAGGTCCTGATAAGCATTTCCGACAGATAGAAATAATCCTAACATGAACGATACACCTGAAAACCTGAAAGGTTAAATGACTGAAAATATGATACACAAACACGCTGATAATATTTCTGAAACTCTCACTTTTGGGTTCATGCAGAGCTCTCCCTCTCCCTTTCCTTTTATTTTCTTTGACACCGCTAGGAGGCAGGAAAAGCTCAGAGTCATTATTTTCTCACTTCGACTGTTTTCTTTTGTTTTCTGTGTTTATCTCTCATTTTGCAGCCCCATGTCGTGTCAGCCTGTTGACATACTATTATTATCAGAAGGAATGAAAGTCATACAAGAAACTGAAAAGAGAGCACGTCCCTCCTGCTTCTGGGCCAAATGAGAGAATAAAAGAATGAGGCCTGATACACTAATTAAATAACAGCTTACAGAGACAAATAAAACGATTGTTTCTCATGCACGTATATTGCTGCACACATAGAGTACACTCACATAGCGTCTGGAATAAGGAATGGTATCACGTGACAGTTTTTAAAATTCTACTTTTATAGAGTCAATGTTACAGTTTTGTTAATCTTTTCAGTTACAAGCTGGGGTCCGTTTCACGTAGCAGGTTCAACCAACTCTGAGTCTATTCCTGATCTCTGAGTTGATCTACTCTGAGATAGAAAACCCTGAGTTTTCGGTTCCAGAAACGCTGATTTGAGTGAGTTTAATCAACTCTGAGTAAGTTCACCTTGAGTTTAGCGCGTGCACCACAACTTTAAAAAGCCAGCATCAATGGAGCCCCGATTCGACGAGTCACCTTGGCAACGGGGAAGAGGAGGGGCTACGTTTTTCACCAACCTCGAATTGGAAATCTTAATGCGCTCATACGGCGAGTTTCAATAAGTTTTTAGAAATAAGTGCAACACCGTTGCAGCAGCAAAAGTGTAAGTTTAAATGTAGTCCTTTGCAATCACAATAATATTACAGGGAAACTGCTTGAATGGTAGCCCATTCATTTATTTCATTTAGGTGCAATCTCGCGGGGGAGAAGCGCACTTGGCAGCAGTTTAAGATGAAATATAAAAACATTGTTCAAACAGATGAGACCTCAGCATGGAGGTACCTCATTTTGATCATGTTTTACACTGTAAAATAAATATTAAGTGGCTATTTGACTGTGCAGTTATTTTATTTCCAACATAATGCTGTTTTCACACACATAAACTATGTCTTCTCATCTATACCATCCATCCATCCATTATCTATACACCGCTGAATCCGTCAGTCGGGTCGCGGGGGGGCTGGAGCCTATCCCAGCGGTCAATGGCAAGAGACAAACAACCATACACACTCACAGTCACTCCGAAGGACAATTTAGAGTCATCATCTATATCATGTTCTGTTAAATAATTATTTAAACTAACACAGACTTCTACTGAGCCAACAGAAAGAAGGCAGATGCCCGTAAAACGGGTGGTGCCCAGCACCGCCACTAACGGGAGGCCAGTGGCTGAGGGAATCCCCGGAGGGAATCCACCCCCAAGACACGAGTGCCTTTATAAAATATAATAGGCCTATATATGTCTTTTTTAAGCCTATTCATACAAATATTTATTTGTCTTTTATGCCTTTTTTTTCTTTTGTCCCAACACATTCTGATGGTGCCGCTCAAAAAGATAATTGTCTGTAAATGCAAAAATCTATGCGCGGTCTGATAACCATCTCCGACAAATATTTATTTCTCTGCGCAATAATGCTGCACCTTCATCCACGGGATCGTTGTCAAAAGGACATGTTCGTGAAAAAAGTCGCCTCCTACTGTGCCTAATGGACTTCTAGAAGTAGAAGAACTCGCTCTGCTGACTGAATGAATGAGGAAATCAAATGGCGTGTGTGTCTGAAAGAGGGCGGAGACAGAAAGAAACTCAAGGTTTCTTGAATAAAACCTGGTCCCGACCAGGTTAGGTTCAGAGAGTCTGTTACTCCGGTAACTGACCGTGAGGTTAAGTTACCTCTCTTTGTGAAACGGAAAACTCAGGATTTCCCTCATTTCAGGGTTAACCTTCTCAGAGTTTTCACTAAACCTGCTACGTGAAACGGACCTCTGGTGGTCTACAAGACTTTATTATTATATATTTTTTAGAGTTGGTCATATTTTTTTCTTCCCATTAACATACAGGGAAAATTAAGCTCTGAACTTTGTTAAATCAGAATTTGTGTGCAGTCACAAATTCTGTGTTGTATAAAATTGCTTCAAAGTGCACAATAAAGAGCTTCTATTTTTATTATGTAGCAATCCCTCTTCCATATGGTGTTGGCCTTAGCACCATAACCTCACAGCAAGAGGATTTCTGGTTCGAATATTCGAATCCTGGCAGGGGCTTTTCTGTGTGGAATTTGCATGTTCTCGCTGAATGCGTGGGTTCTCTCCGGGTACTTTGGCTTCCTCTCACCATCCAAAAACATGCATGTCAGGTTAATTGGTGACGCTAAATATAGGGTTGAAGGTGTCACGGCTAGTGCCTAGCCAACTCACAAAAGGACCCAAAACCAGACGCCAAAACAACAGAGCTATAGTTAAGATGAGGTTTATTAATAAAAGGTGGTGTGGAGAGCCAGAGCGATGATCCAGGTGAACAGGAGTCTCTGAGAGGAGAGGGAGATGAATAGTTAAAGCTTGAGTGCGAGATTAATCCAGGTAACTGATCGGGTTGGTTCTTACAGAGTCCAGGTGGGTGGCAGAGCCAAGGGGAGTATAGATGGCTGTGGTGCAGAGGTTCTGAGTCAGCAGTGGGGCGAGTAGGCAGGTTGGTACGGCAGGTAAGTGTGGCTGGTGGATAGTTGTGGCATCCACAAAGAATGCTGAGAAGAAGTCTCGGGAAAGCCAGAGCATGAAAACAATGGGGCAAGACGGCTGAAGACACAAGGAGGCAGGATAAGAAACACAAAGGAGTTCTTTCAAAAGGAAGCAATCGGCTGAATTACCGCAGTATGAAGTGAGACAATCTGGAGAAGACTGGTTGCTCCTGCAGGTCCTTAAGAAGACACCTTGATGAGGGCAGATGAGGAACAGGTGTGAGAGCAGGACGTCGCCCCAGACTTCCTGGAACCTGCTCAGCCCCACTTAAGACCTAGAAACCACAACAAACACCACAGCAAGGCATGATCATGAGTATGAGTGTGCATGGTTGTATGTGTCATTTGTCTCTGTGTAGCCCTGTAATGGACTGGCGACCCATCCAGAGTATACCCCGCCTCTCGCCCAGCTGGGGTAGGCTCCAGCCCCCACGACCATGAAATGGATTAAGTGGCTCCAGAAAATAAATTGGCTTGCCCATGGCTGGTGGACACAGGACACAGATGTTTTACTGACATACAACCCCAATTTTTAAAAAAAGTTTTAATATTGTATAAAATGTACATAAAAACCAGAATGCAACTATTGGTGGGGCACCATATAGGTCAAATGATTAAGGTGGCACCCCATGTACAAAGGCTGTTCCTCGACCTAGCCCTTGTGCTGCATGATTTCCCCAACTCTCTGCCTCCTTACCTGTACACCGACTTTCAAATAAAGCGCCTGGAAATATATATATATATATAGAAAAAGGATGTAATTATTTTCAATATTTAATTCACAATAGTTAAAAAAAACATAAAATGCTAAAAGTGCAATGTTTACCACTGAATAGCATCCCCTCTTCTTTTAAAAACAGTCCATAAATGCCTGGGAACTTCAAATAGTCGTTGCTGGACACTTGGGAGAGGAATGTTGTCCCGTTATTGTCTGATATAGGATTGTAGCTTGTCAACAGTCTTTTTTTGTATCTTATGTGTAAGGATTTGTCAAATGTGTTCATTCAGTAGGAGGTGTAGATTCCAGTCAGGTAAGTCCACCACCCAAACTCTTCTACTAAGAAACCATGCTGTTGTAACAGATGCAGCATGCAATTTAGCATTATCTTGCTGAAATATGAAAGGTCATCCTTGAGAAAGACATAATCTGGATTGGAACATATGTTGCCCTTAAACCTGAATATAAATTTGATGGTGCACTTCCAGATGTGCAAGTTTCCAGCTCTATAGGCACTAATGCAGCCTCATATGAGATGCAGGCGTTTGAACTGAGTGCAGATAAAAAGCCTGGTGGTTTTAGTTTGGAGCATATGATGTTCAGGATTTCCATAAAGAATTTCAATTTTTAATTTTTCAGACCACAAAACAGTTTTCCACTTTGCCTCAGTTCATTTTCATTTAGCTTTGGCCCAAAGAAGACGGAGGTGTTCCTGAATCATGTTCACATATGGCTTATTTTTTGCATGATAGAGCATAACCTGCACTTATAGACGACACGATGAACTGTGTTTACAGACAATGATTTCTGGGATGATTTCTGGAAATGTTTCTGAGCCCAGGCAGTGCTTTCTATGACATTGTAATGCCTTGTTTTTTAATGCAGTGCAAGCCTCAGAAGGCAGATTTTGGTGGAAAGCAGCCAGGACAGGAACATTATGGGTCCTGTGGAGGACTTCAATACTGACTGATGTCTGTCAACCAGCTGTGACAGCAGGCTAGTCATAAAGATGTAAAGGTGAGGAAGATTTTCTCCATGTCAGGGTCCGACAGGACCAGTCGTCTTGGTTTAATCACCCTATGTTTGAGTTAGACAGACACTGAAGCAACAATACAGTGGAAGCTATGTAGGAGTCCTATCACACAGACACCAACCTCCAATCTCACTATATCATTCTAATGACATTAGAGGGGATAATGATGATAGAGAGAGGTGCATATGATGATGACTGTGACATCCAGGTTTTTCTTTGTTTACTTTTTGATTGAGAATGATGGGCGCCTCAGATTTCAGTTGTGATTGATGGGATGAGGGAGTGTTGAAGGGAAAAGTCTGCAGGTTCCCACATGAGACCAGCTGAGTATTTATTGTCAGAGCACAGCTCCAAAGCACATTTGTCAAGTCAATCATCGGCCACTGAGGACACCAATAGCCTGTCTGAAGTTTGTTCCTGTTGGGGCGAGGAACAGGAAGCTAAAGCAAAGTAAGACAGAGGTCATGCTGACAAAACTCTTCACATTGTCAGCATGAAAGAAGTCTATGTGAACTAAACTGATTTTTTCTTTTGCTTCAGCAAAAATACTTGTATGAATCATGTTTTAAAAATTTGTGAACCGTTGTTTCATACTCAACCATCTGTCGTTCATTTCATGTTTTTCCTATTAAAAAAATGTTCTCCGTGCAGAAAATTTTAGTTGAATATTTAGCATATATTGAGATCATAATCCATCCAAACAGCTAAATGAAATTTTATCTACAAGCCGACCCCTGTGTTCTGTTCTTAGTTTTGTTATCATACAGATAAAAAGTGCACAGCTTTATAAATGCTTTGTTTGGAGAGATGGATGAAGGAAGTCGTGCTGGAAGAGAAAGAGGAGTGGCAGGGAAAGGGAGAATGCCGACAAATACAAACACACACATGTTTTAGTCTAGTGAGTGACGGAAGTCAGTTTGTAAAGAATAGTTTAATTTATTGAACCTTAAAAAATGCTTTTGACCTCAAGTCTGATTTTATGCTATACAGAAGTACTACAACTACAATGCTTTAGCTTTATTTTCTGTTAATATAGTAATTGGGGTTATAGTTATTTCTGTAATTATAAATCAACTAAAAGTTTAGTATATTGTTTGGGGCAGATTTATTCACTCGTCTGTGCCTCCTTTAATTGAAGCGACCATTTTAGTAATGAATTAAAGTTACAAAATTGTAGATAATCATTTATGAAATTGATAGATAACAGTCACAACAGTATTATTATCCACATTTTTTGATATTTATTTCATGTCTATCATTGTCAACCCCTGCATTTACAAATAATTGTTGGGGTTGACAGTAATAGGCATTAACTGTTTTTAATTATAACATATTCATTCACAGGACACAAGCTACTCTTGTTCCCTACCAGTGAAGTTAGCTACTTATTTGGTTAGGATTAGGTAAATGCCATGTTTGAGGTTGAAATGAAAACCTTTCACATGATAATACTGACATTTTCCATTTGATTGACCACAGGTTGTCACCTGCATCAACAGAAAATCCTGATCATCACTGGGAGAGTTACAATAATGGCTTGTTTACATTAAATGGGCTGTTTCAACAAGCTTCTTTTAAGCTCTAATTTATCAGTTATCAATCTTCAAAAGACTCTTCTGTATTAAACATCTTTAAGTTATAACAACACTTTCAGTGAAAGGAGATCTGTGAATATGATAATCTGTCCCAACCCAGACAAGTGATTACAGGCTGAAATGGTCGATAAGTATACTAAAAATGACATTCATGAGGTTTTTAACCCCATAACATGATCTTTTTGTAACCCCAACCAACTATAGTTATTACCTAAACCCAACCAATGAGTGAAAATGAAGTGTTTCATTAATATCTCGCTGTGCTATCAACTAAATGTAACTCTGAAACCAACATATAACAGTATTTTCACTTCAAACTCATATTGACCACATTAATGACTGAAAGTGCTTTATATTTTCATGCCATCCTTCCTTCCGTCCTATGCTTTCTTTTAGTTACAAACAAGAAGTTAGAAATTTGTCCTCTTTTGAGAAATTCTTATATGATTATAGCCCTCCTGCCAATTGTAGGGGTTGTACGTTACAGGAGGACTTGATTTGGTCCTAATGGAACAAGCAAATTATCTGTAAAGCCCCACCCTTCAAAAAAATTAAGATTTGTTACTCAAATCTTCCACAAAGAACATATAGGTCATTTGACTTAGCCTCTCTGAGACTATAGTTGGTTCTCCTTAGATTCAAAAAAGAAATTCCAAAACACAGCATTGATGAGAGCTTTTGCTCATAATATTTCTTGTAACACCAATTAATTGTTTGGGACAGGCAGAGTTAGAGAGGGTCAATGCAAAGAAGGGATGCTGAAAAACTTATTGGGGTTTGATTTGCCCTTTATTCAGTTTGGTTGCTATTTGCCTCAGAGCAAACAACAGATTTTTTTCATGACAGAAGTTGTGCAGAGAAGGGTGTATGATGGGGGACAGAGAAAAGTGTGGGTTTAAACTGAGGTTTGAAGAAGTGAGATGAAATGATGGCAGTGAGGGAAAAAAGAATTTCTTTAAAAGAGACTGATGGATTGCTGTTTTAATGCGTTTGACATGTGTGAGTGTGGCTGCTGTGCTGTGGCTCACCGTGCAGATGGCACACTGGGTAAAGTTTCATAAAGGTTTCATAAAGTAATGATTTTTGAAAAGGAAAAATACCCCATGGAGTAGATATTGCTTATGTTGCTTTTTGTCATTTAAAAAACAGGATACAAAAGATATTCTCCATTTAAAACAACTACTCTAGAACACTCTAGATTGAGTGAAATCGAAATGAACAAAGCCAATCACTGCTGCAGAATATATTTAATGTCATATGATTTGAAGACAAAAACTCAGCGTGACTAAATAATTACCGATAAATATATAACAAAATTTACTGACTGTTTGACAAAAAGTGTAGTATACAAAGTCACAGCATCTTGTGAATGAGAATTCAATATTTTGAGGAGTTACTCACATCATTGGTGGGCTGGGGCTCATTGAAGTCATTTGAGTGAAATCATTAATTTACATGTGTCCTGCTAGTCATTGTGATCCAATCCAAATCACCAAAATAGAGGGTAAATATTAAGATTTAGTTTAAGAAATGATAAATAATTTAATCAAATTCAAATGTAGCTCTCGAGAAATCCACCCAAGTATGCTCCATTCCAGGCATGAAGACGTCTTGGCTTTTGAGTTTACTTGTATGTTTTCTTGTCTACCTCACATATCTGCTTTGTGTGTTCTCCAGATTAAGAGTCAGCAGCTTTAGATGAAGCAAAGAATATAATTTCGCTTTCTAAAATTTAAGAAGAAAAATAGAAAAAGCTCTATATAATGACAATAAAGCTTACACAAATTTGATTCTTCTCTGGGCTTGAAACACCCATAACTGTTTGCCTCCTTTGTGGAAAAAATATAACCAATCAATTTCAGTTTTCAGAAATATTACGTAACTCTGGCATTGTGCAAAAAAACAGAGGCTGGCATCATCTCAGTTTTTGACCAATCAATACAGCTTTTCCAAGCTTCACTATAGAGGCTATCAGCGTGACCTGCTAAAGCTAGTTGAAGGGAAACAGAACGGAATCCAGAAGATGCCTATACAGGTGTAAAATCAACCTGCCTCAACATGAATTTATGCTTCTGTGAAATTTAAAACTTGACAGCCACAGGAAAAACACTATGTTGGCCTTTCATTTGGTATACATTAAGAGGCAGTTTGACGATGTGATCAAACTTCCGAGACCAATGCAAACTATTCCTATACCAGGTAGCTCAGCTAAGAGGTTATGTTCTAAATGACTGAAAACATACTGGTACAACAAAAATGTGTGGGTACAAAGACCAATAAAATGACAACTATAAGTTTAACTGTAAAGTTAAAAGTAAAGAAAGGTGGACTAATGAGTCAGAATGTGAACTCTCCTGCACTACATTAGCTTTCTGTAGCCTGACCATTACTTTTCTCTCCCATGCTCAGACTGAAAGTGAGTTAAATTATCTGTGATTTTGTTTTTATTCAAGCCATTGTTCAGATTTTCATTTGAAATACTTGTATTGACAATGCTCTCTTAGGTAGCAGAGTTTAAATTGTTTTGTTCTTGATTTTGGATGAGCTTAGAAGAATGAGTCTGTTTGTGTGGGCACACAGACACACATTTTGGACAGTCGGCATCCATTGTTAAAATACCGGCTGCTATTGAGTGTAGGGGTGTTCCACACAATGAGTCAGTTGCAGGACAAAATCGAGTCATTTGAAGTGATTAAAAAAATAAACCTACGTTTTCTTTCAGCTCTAAGCTTTAACTTAAAAATCATCTGAGGTCCGTTTCACAAAGCAGGTTTAGTGAAAACTCTGAGTTTATTGACCCTGAAATGAGGGAAACTCTGAGTTTTCCGTTTCACAAATGGAGGTAACTCAAACCGGTATTATTTGTCGGGAGATGGTTATTTGACCGCGCATAGATATGTTTTAGCATTTACAGACAATTATCTTAACACTGTATCATATAATTTTATCAAGCAAAATCTGGGCAAAAATCCAAAAGCAGTTTATGAAAAAAAAAAAGTACATCCTGTGTTGCCATTAAGGCAAAATGTTTAAAGGACTTTTAATTTGACAGGCTGTAGATCGGTTCCGGGAGTTTGAGGCCATTTCCTGTAGATTGGAAAGTAAACAATCTCAATGTATGCACATGAAATCCATCTGCTGCCAGCACTAGAGGCAATGTTGTAAGTACAAATTCATGATTAGGTTAATAAGTTAATGTTAAAATACTATTTAAAAAGGAAAGACTACACTTAGTTACAACTAGGGATGCAGCGATACCACTTTTTTTCAAACTGATACCGATACTTGGATCTGAGTACTTGCAGATACCGAGTACCGATGCCGATACTTCTACCACAAAAAAATGCAATGAATTGGAAGGTTTTGGTCTCACTATCCCAGTAGTTCCCAAACGTTTTGTGCCCAAGGCACACCAAAGGACAAGTAAAAATCTCAAGACACACCTATTGTGCAAAATAGCCCTTATAACACGTGTTATCACTCATATAATGTAAAATATCTGTAAATGTGCATTATTGTTTACTAATGCCAAATACAATGTGACAAAGAAAACTATATTACTCATGAAATATTTATTAACGAAATATTTCAAAAATTAATTTGAAACTTTATCAAATTAGGTTTCATCGAAGCAGCAACACATTCATTTAAACCAGACAGGTCACAAAATTAAAAATGAGGCAAAGGAAACTCAGCAGAAATTCGGCAGTCGGCAGTCTCTGCTCTGGTGGTTGGTGGTTTGCTCCGCACCAGAAAGCGCTCCATTTTCCCTCTTGCGTGTTTCTCTGTTTTAATGTTGTCCTTCAGCCTTTGATGTGTCACAGTCCAATAATACCCACCTGCGCAACTGCGTTAACAGCGAAATATGGGGTTCTCTGAGGACTTTTTTTTTTTAATAATTTTTTTAGGAATAGAGTTTTCCTCTGTATTATGAAATGAGTGTATACAAAGTACTGATATAGTAAATAAAAAAATAATTCTTTTTGTGTAGTTGTATATTGCAATAATAAATCCCACGGCACACCAGGACTTGGACACCCTCTGATCGCGGTCTTCATGCAATAAATTGGTATCGGTTCATGGTATCGGTTAACTTTAACGAGTACGAGTATATTACAATAGTATCTATCACGGGTGGTTATATGTGGACCCAAGGGACGCACAGAGCCGAAGTGGGAAAAAATAAAAGGATTTATTTTAGTCCAATAATTTAACCAAAAGAGACTCTACAAAAAGGGTAGAGCTTAGGCTGGGTGTTGGAGCAGAGGCGTGGAAGGAGCAGAGCTGGCCCAGGCAGTCTTCACGAGGCAGCCGTGCTGAGGAGAAAGAGAATACAGTTCAATTTGACCAAATGGTACTCGAGGCCACACGCATTGCTCAACGAACTTCTACCATAGGTAGGTGAATAATCCAGCATCGGCGCGTCGACCAGAAACTCCTTAAAGGTAGGGTAGGAGATCCTGGATTTTGAGTCCAGCGAAGCTGCATTTTGAAAATACACAGGTAAAAAGTCCCAACCCTTTTCTTCACTTTCCCCCGAAGGCACGCCTCTAGAGTACATGAACGCGCACGAGCACGAAGGTGCACGAGCGCTGTTCTGACAGCAAGCATCGATCGTTGCCGTATTTAGTATTTAGTATTTAGTTTATGCTAACTATACGTTTAATAATGCTAGGTGCTAGCCAAGCTGGCTCTAGTTTAGCTTCCTGCCAAGCTTCTGGATGCGTAATTCGTTCACGGAGCAGGGTACGCGCACAGGGGGAAGGAGGGGGAGGGAGGAGCAGATTGCAGTTTGATAGACGGTATCAGAATCCAATCATTGTGAACGGTCCGTTCACAATGATTGGATACTGTTTTTCCTAGATTGTACGTTCTAGAGGCCACTAAAACTTTTCATATTTGTGTCAAAACTTTTAATTAATTGGTTGCAATGGGGGTGTGAAGAGTATTTCAAGCAATATGTAAAAAAACGTTCCAGAAAAAGATCCCCTACCCCGCCTTTAAGAAGGGTTGTTGATTGCGCCGATCAGGAACAGGTGTGCCTCGTGAAGCTCCAAACCGGCATGTCAGCTCTGCCTCCCACATGCACACCCTCTGCAGGCAGAAGAGAGAAGGGAAAAAGAAACCCAGAAACAAACAAAGAAAACAACCAAAACAGGGCACAAGCCAGAATCAAAACCGGAGTATGACAGTGTCGGCCCGATACCCGATACCAGTATCGGTACATGCCTAGTTACAACGTTGTATTTACATATATTTACATGTATATTTCATTACAACATTTTTGCTAAAACAGCTAAAAGTTTATTCTTTCGTTACAGTTTTCACTCTGTCATGTAAGATGATATTGGAAGCCATAGTAAACAGCAAGAATGCTCATTACGACTCGACGTCTTTTTGCATCAGAGTTAGCTGGTTGTATAGCTACAGTTGCTACACTGCAGTGAGGACAACACAGTGAAAAGACAGGGAAGTTAGTGTTGAACTTCGTGGCAAGATGGAAGCAAAAAGTGCTAAGGCATCTGTAGTGAGGGGAAGAAGTTTGCAATCATCTGCATCATCAAACAGTGCACTATTCCATGCACGTGCAAAAGCAGCAGCTGCCAAAGTACACGCTACATATGCAGAACAAGAAGCTAAAGCTAAAATGGACATAGCAGCTAAAGAAGCTGAATCACAGTTGGAAAGAGTAAAAAGAGAAACTGAGCTGGAGACACTCGCCATGTGCCGAGAAGCAGCAGCTGCTGAAGCCGAAGTAGCCGTTTGGGAAACAGCTCACACAATGGAGAGGTGTATTCTGTTGGATGAAACGGCCCAATCAGATGAAGATAACAGAGCGGACAAGCGAATACGTCCAAGCTCATTTCTCTTCAACAAGGTCCCCAGAGCGAGCAGCTACGAAGGCTAACCCTCAGACATTTCAGCATGCCCCTCTCTGTTAAAGTCCAAACAACCCTTTTTCTTCATACCAGTAGGTCCCCGTTTCTTCATGTGAGCCACCACAGGCTAATAACACTGGCAAGGTGGATTTAGTAGAGGATGGCCCAGACTACGCTTATGTTCTATCAGTAGTCAAACTGTCAGACATATATAACAGAGAGGATGTTCAGGTTAATTCAAAGGCATTTCACACCGACTTGAATGTTTTCGTTCCGCACTTTTTCCCTCAGCTGGAAATTGACCAAAGTGTGTGCACAACTGAACATCTCGCACGATATTTAGCTCGACGTGACCTGGTGAGTGCAAGCTTATATGAGTTCGATGACCAACCTGAAAATGATCGTGCTTGGCAGTCTTCATATAAAAATGCTACCCAAGGGCTGGGTCTCACTGCAACCGAAGAGCTGGACTTAATGGCTCGATGGCTTGGCAAAGAATCCAGCAACCAAGTGAAACGCTTACATTCAGTGCACATAGCAATTCTGGTCCACTTTCCTTCTCAGTGCTGCTTCAGTTCATTGAGTTTAGTGGATATTTATCCATGCACTGCTATCTTGAGGTTCTGCCACAACAGTATGATTGGATTGTGGTTTGGATTTTGTCTGGGCAATTGGAACACCTTGATTCTTTTCTTTTTCAGATATTGTGTTGTAGGTTTGCTACTGTGGTCATATTCCTGTTGCATGACCCTATCTAGGACAACCTTAAGCTGTTGATCATATGATCTCCCTTTTTTCTCTGGAATGCTTTGGTACACAGAAGAGATCATGGTCAGCTCAGTGTCTGCAAGGTGTTCAGGTCCTGTGGCTCCAAAACAGGCATAAATCATCACCCTCGATTATCTGTATCTGGTTGTATCTCATCTGTTGAAAGGACTTTGTCTTTATTTGGATAGAACTTTGCATTTCCTGGACATGAGATGAGATAATGAGAGAGAATGTACAACCGTGGACCTTCAGACCATGCTTTGAGCAGTTGAAAAAAAATTGAGAATTTACAATAAAACGAAACATAGTGTGTTTCCATTTTGTTTCCTCCTCATAACTGTCACAGTCATTTGCAATGGCTTTGGAAAACCTTGCTAATGACAAAAAGAGCGCTAGTAGTAGTAGTTTGTAGTTAGAAATTGTTTTGAGTCGTTTACGCAAAACAACCCCGAAACCATGATCCTTTTTTAAATTCAATTCAGTTTATTTATATAGCGCCAAATCACAACAAATGTCATCTCAAGGCACTTAAAAATCCAATTCCAGCCAATTGGAGTTCAATTCATTGCAATCATAATTAATTTCAAAATAATCCAGTTCATTCATATAGAGCCAATTCAAAAACAATTTCCTAGCTAAGGAAACCAATAGATTGCAACGAAACTTGTCTTCAGTCCAATCTCTCGACCTGAGCGTGCCTGAAGAGACTGTGGAAAGGAATGACTCCCTTTTAACAGGAATACCATTTAAGCAAAGTACACACAGTCAAAGTTCCCCGCCCACACACACACACACACACACACACCTTATTATAGTCTACAACCCCTTTCAATGAGAATCCAAATGTGGTTTCTGTCATATGTCGTCTCCCGTAACCTGCTAGATAATTTTGTCTTCAACTTTTCTAACGGCAAAGACAGATAGTTAGTTGTCTAAAAAGTAAAAAGTTGAATCTCAGTATGTATGGAGGATGTCCACTGGTACTTGCTAAGAGGTGCTCACTGTTTTCTTTGGACTTCACCCTGAGACAGCAATAAGTGCAAATGCATTTGTTTCAAACTCCCACTCACCCACAGGATCGCCTACTGATGAAGCTAGTAATTACTTGCCTAAGCCGAACTTTCTGCTGGGTTCCCACATGATGAGGGAACTAATATGTTGTAATGAGACTGAATGCTGAGGCAACAGAATCAAATTTTTTTTCAGGTCCCATGCTGCATTACATTTGAATCCTTTAGTTTAACAGCCCATGTGCTGAGTGATATTTAAGATTGATAGAATGCTCAGTGATAAAGTTTCGCTCTGATGTTTATAATGTTATCCTTATGAAATAAAGAGTTTGTCATACTGGCTGACAAAGTACACTTTAGATGATTTGGAGCTGAATTCTTTATAGTATCGAAACATTTAATATCAGTATAGCAGCACTCAGCAGCAGAACAAACACTATGTGATTTGAAAGCGGATGAGTAGGAAGTTGATAAGTGTTCACAAAATAGGAAGATAAGATGTCAGAATAACGTCTCTTGACTGTTATCTTACTTTGGTATATTTCAGAGAAATAATCAGCAATCAGCATTGATGGGAACACAACCCTCCAAAGCGCACACTAATTTTGAAAGAGGGCACTGCGCTCAGGGCTGCAGAAACACACGTTTAAGAACTGTAATAAGTCTCTTGGATATTTTGAAACTGCGAGCAACAGCTTGCAGATAAAAAGAGATGAGACTGATCCAGGACAGCTGATGCAACTCACTCAGTACTGCTGGGCCTGATGTTCGCATTCATTAAAAAGTCAAATTATCAAAGAATTGTGATTTAAAAAAAGAACCGTGGTCCATCACAGCCTGGAAGATAGTGTTAATATTTTATGGTGTTGCAGCTTACAATTCACTGCAAGTTCATGGTAGTTAGGTAGTTGGTAGGCACTCACATAAAAAATACAAGTGAGGCAGATGTTCACCAATACTCCACAATCACCCAAAGGCCAAATTGTCATCTTGGTGTATAAGGCCCTTTTATAACTTCTCCAAACTGTGGCAGCAAAATGATTCACCACTCTTCACAAAGCCTGCAAATACAACATTGTGTGCTACAAAATTCTAAAAACATTTAGTCTGGACTTTTTGTGAAAATTTCCAACCCAGCTCCCTCATTACATGTCAGCAAATATTTCAAAGCATTTGCTGCTGCTCTGCCTTTGAGTTAGTCCGTTGTGCTGACCTGCATGCTGCTGTCCTCCCGCGCCTCGCGATTCTGGACGTGTACAGATACATGCATACTCATTTCAACACAATAAGGAGCCTTTTTTGCTATTCCCAAGGTGTTGTAAAGAAAATCCAGCCATTCCTCTGCACCTCCTACCTTAAATTTCCGTCCGGAAGAACACATCTCCAGTAGAAATCCTCCTGCTTTGATGTGCTTTTGTGATCAGCTAGTCTTGAAAAATTCTTGTTCAAACTGTCTGCGCCTTCTCCTGAGCATATCAGGCATTCATATTTTAAAACCGCTTATATTTGCAGTGACTGGGAGAGCCAATCAAATAGTAGACAAAAAACCTAAGGCTAAAGAACCTTTTTCTGCTTTCTCCTTACTGTAGTTTAGTTCTAATTTTGGATAAATAAGCTCCAATAAATAGGAATGAGCATTATCATACAAATAAATTGGAAACTAGGGCCATAAAAGATAAGGACTACAACTCCCTCTCTACTTAGCTTAATGTTTCTGGATCCACAGATGGTAATAGTATTACTTGTGATTGCACCTGCAGGCAAAACTGAACTTACTTAAAAACGTAACTAAAACATCTAGGGATTAGGATATTAATGAATAATCACAACCTGAAAACCAATGACCCCTAGCCCCAAATTCTTGTAATATTCTTTATTTACTCTACATATATGATCTATCTACTTGCTTGGTGATCATATTGTTTGAGATGTTTTTAAAAGTTCATAGAGAAAATACACAGATAACATTTTCCTCAAAGTAGAGCTACTGGAAGGGAATATTGAAGTTTGACTGTAAAATCTTTGCATTTAGAGCATCACAGTGTGTGAGAGCTCCATGAATCTGTTAAACTACAAAGTGAGTGAAAGACAAGTCAATGGGAAGAGTGCATATAAAACTTACCAACATAACTTCATTAGGAAATGTATGGTAAAACCTTCAGTCTGTTAGATCGCTTTATACACACAAGAAGCCTTAATCCCCACAACGAGCAGACAGAAAATCTAATCCTTTGGAGTCATTGTAGATGGGTGGTTGTGCCTGCCAGCTTTTCACTGTCAATTTATCAGGGTGCATAAACCTGACATAGAGTGTTGATGCATCACAGTGTCTCCATCAATCCACACCCAGCAGACACAAGGTCATATGTGTGTTTTTCTTCTTTGGTCATGTCACGATAGACTCAACAACGGTCAACAGATGAGAACATGTGATTATGTGAAGCATGGCTGGTAATAAAATATAAGAATTCTTGTTTGGTTTCAAATGTTATCTTGAAAAGGATGAGTATACGGACATGAGATGAACACTGATATGGTCTTTTGATGTTTTCTTTGTGCTTACTTAGACTCAACATTTGGGATTTTAAGTTTTTATTGTTCTGTTAGATTTTACAGTACTTCCTTTTATTTTGATACAGATTTTGCTCTTCTGTTTTCTCTTTGGGTTTGCTTCCTGTTCTTGTTTCACATCTTGATTCAGTTGTAGATTTCCCCACACCTGTCTTATGTTCATTGCCCAAATGTAACTTTTAAAAGTAGCTAATTAGACTGACGGGTACATTATTGTTGATGCCTTCAGGCATCTAAGGCCCAATCCCAATTCTATTTTCTACCCCTTCGCCTACCCCTCGCCCCTACCCCTCGCCCCTTCAAACGTAGGGGTAGGCGAAGGGCTAAGAATGTCACCCCTTCGAATTGGGACAGCACTTCACACTCACGAACGTAATAAGTCCGCGCCGTCAGTTGTTACGTAACCAAAAGCGACAGCTTTAGCCAGAAGTAAACAAACATGACCGGTGCTGTGGTGTTCGCGCTGTCCTGGGCTATTCGGATATTTTTAGAAATATCTGCGTCGAATCGACGGAGTGCCATCAGGCGAAGGCGTCTTCGACATCTGGGAGCATTGCTGGATCTTGTTACGGTATGTAGAATGAGAAATTAATGCAAATAACGTGTGTGAGTGAGCAGCTGGTAGCTTCCAGAGCCGGCGTGTGAATATGATAATGTGTGTGTGTGTGTGTGTTTGAAAGTGCTTCTAACTGTACATTTGTGATATCGTGTAATATAGAAACAATTTGCTTGTCTCGTTGGATTTGCTGATTTATTGATTGGAGTAGTATCCTAACCTGGCTAACCTAGCTGAAAGCATAAGCTAACGTTTAGCCTTTGTTACTCGCCTCGTTCCGTTTGGAATAAACATGCAGCTCATGCGTTTTTGAAGCGGTTTTCTTTGTACCAGGTTCAGATTTGATGACTTAAATAAATGCACTGCATTGTGTGTGCTATCAATGTGTTGGTTTGGGAGGATAAAAGCCTGATCTTTCCATGTTTTTCTTTCCAGCAGACGGGTCGTCCTACAAATTATTGCCCATTGGACCACAACATGTACCCCATTTTTTTGTTATCCCTTGTATAATAAATCTCTTCATACCAATATCCGTTCCAGTCGTTAATATGATGTTGTTGTGATAATCATGCTCACAAACCTTTTGTCCTTAATTTCTTTTATTAGGCTCACATTACAGACTGGTAAGGCAGCTTGTTTTCAGAAATAACAGCTTAAAGTGTCTGCTGTAAAGTGTGTGGTGCAAATATGGACAATAAACAGTATGAATATAAATAGTATGAATATAAACGGGCAACAGTGCAATCATCAAGAACGAGATGACCGGAGCAGGAACAGCGAAGGCGCATGGCGCATCGGAGGCTGCATGGGCTCAGTGATGTTCTGGGAGAACAAGACACGACATGACATTATAGCATGTACTTTCATCCATTGTAAAAATTTTAAAAAAGGTGTTTCAGAATGCGGTAGTGGTGGCTATGTGTACAATAGGTGCATGGCGCATCAACTCACCGTAAAGTTTGTCTATCATGCGCTCAAACCAAGCTAAAAAGCGCTCCGTTTTCTGCTCGTGGCGCTTCTGCTCCTTCAGGCTCTCCTGTATCAGGTAATCCATTATGGGATTGGACTTCCTACTTCTTTTTGGGGATGGGGATGACTTTAGAAACAGATCTTCGTTTTCGGCGCTAAACCTGATCAGGCTCTTTGTTTGTGCTCGAGTCCCTGTGAATCAGTCACGTATATGAATACTTGTGATAATAGGTAGCGAAATGACGCTCATGTCACTCAAAAGGAACTTCTCTATGGTTAACCAACTACATTGCTTGTAAATACTCGCGTTACAATTTAAAAAAACAACTCTTTCGCAGCACCTTCACATGCATTGACCGATTACGACTTTTCCCATGTGCGTTTATAACAGAAAATAACTACACATTGCCACCACTTTAAACTCACACAATACACCAGTTATCACAACCTAAAACGATTAAAACAGTTAAATTATGGCAAAAAGATAGAAGAACTTACATTTGTGTGGTGCTCTTGCTTCTGCCATTTTTAAAAAGACTCGCGATCTCCCGGTAGTCGCGTTGTACTCTGGGAAATATATCATACCCCTTCAAACGGAGTCTGCCTGGCCGAACCCCTCCGTTTCAAGGGCTACAACGGAGGGGTAGGGCTAAGGGGAAGGGCTTTGGAAGAGTATTGGGACAACACTACCTCTTCACGTGAACGCGCAAAACGGAGGGGAAGGGGTAAGGGGTAGGGCCAAGGGGTGAATTGGGATTGGGCCTAAGTAGCTGCTGAATACTTTGAATTTCCCTCGGGATTAATAAAGTATCTATCTACCTATCTATCTATCTATCTATCTATCTATCTATCTATCTATCTATCTATCTATCTATCTTATGGTATTTTCTGTGAAAAGTGGTAAATTCTTAGTGGTTTTTAGTTATTATGCCTGAGGAAATCTACCATTGAATTTACTAGCTCCACCTCATGACATAGCCAATTCTAATGCATATAATCTGAAGCTCAGTAGGATATAAACAAATGTCCCTTTACAGTGCTTCATCAATGATTAAGATTACAAACAAAAAAACAAATCAAGAATGTGGAGTTCAGTGCATAAACCCTAACAAGGTCTTGGGAGCTTATAAATGGTCTTAAGGAGAGATGGTAACTCTACAGTTGTTGGCAGGATCTCCTTCACTAGATCACCTGCAATGTTCAGTAGCATAGCAGCTTTGTCATCGAGTTGTAAGCTAGCCAAAGTTGTTGCTCCAGTGGCATCACTGGTGTTGTGGAGCTGTGCCAAAGATTTTCTTTGTTTCTTGCTTGTTCGTAATCATTCCTACTGTTCTCTCTTTTTTTTTTTTTTTTTTTTTTTTTTTCACTTCAGTTTAGTTTCTAAGTCTGTCTGCCTCCTGCTCGCTGTCTATGTTTCAGGCTACAAACCTCATCCCACGTGACAAACACTTAATCACAAGCTGCTCTTTGTTTCAAAAAGTAATTGGGGTGAACTTCTGTTCCCTGAACTCATACAGATGTTCTCCACAGGTGAATAACACTTAAAGGCTTAAGCTGCAACCTTAGGCTACGGCTACACGAAAATGAAACGAGGTTTTTTTTGAAAACGGGTACGAAAATTATTGCGACCACACAAGAATGCTTCTGTAAAGATATCAGGTCCAGATGGCAACGCCACGCTTGCTGAAAACGATGCAGTACACACGCCACACCTCTATGTGCGCTGTAAGCCACCCCCACCGGTTACACCAGAACAATAGAAGAAGCAATGCGCATGCGTTTACACCCCTACTTCTACCAGCGCAAAGCTCACATTGTTCCTTCAACAACGCCACTGTAGTTAGCAGTGTCTGCAGCAGTGCTACTATCAATGTTGTGGGGTCCATGATGATCGCTGTCTGTCCTTGTTGTGTTGTCTTCTTCTTCCGGATTTTGAATGGAAGCCGCTTTTTGTTCTGGTCACTGACGTATGTGTATACGTCAGTGGCGTTGGCCATGTGGCTGTGACACAGATGTAAACAAATCCGTTCTGGCTGTAACAATGAAAACGAAACGGCGGCGTTCTTAGATCTTCCCACTCTGGAACCCGTTCTCCAAAAATATCGTTTTGGGGTACTGGGAATGCCGGCTCCATGTGGAGCCAAACGATAAGCAAAAATATTGGTTACAGTGAAAAACGTTTCCGTGTAACCAGACCCTTAGAAATTCACTGGGTCTGGGTCTGAAAATCTCAAATCTCTATGGCAAAACTGACCCATATGGACTCAGCTCATACCACTCTCTTAGGAGGATTCATTTCTTAACTGGAAAAAGGGATTATTCAGTGGAAAAAAAAAAATAGAACTTCACTTGTTCCAAATGATATTTGTATGCAAGAATACACATGCAGCCACTGAAAACAAAAAGAGGAGGTGAGGCAACACAGTGGTAAACATGCCATTGCCCCAATATTTTTGTGTTGATGCCTTTAAATTAAAAATGCTGTCCATTAACTTGATGGTGACATTGTAAAAATAATGTATTTTAGCAATGTTTTATTGTGTAAACATTCAAGACTTCTTTTGAATGCTAACAAAACAAAACTTAAGATGCTCTCTGTGGCAAAATCGAAGCCCCTGAATTTTTCATCTGTTACCACTCTTCTATGTTCTGTGAGTGAGTCTGTATTTCAATACAAACACAAACTTTCTTTTACTCCCCACATTCAGCAGTTGGTGAAAAAAACTCTAATTGGATCTTACATGCATTGCCTCCATGCGCTGGTCTACCATAACGATACAAATCTCTCACCACTAAATGTTTCATGCTCAGTTTGGATGGTCTACATTGTCCCCTAGTAAGGCTCAAAAACCGGCGCATTTTTAATTTACAATGCTATTCTTGGCCTTCTCCCATACAGAGTCATGTCCCTCCCAAAAATGATGGGAAGTTATTGCCTCCAATCCCGAGACCATAACTGGCCCCTTCCCTTGGAATCAGTCCTCAGACTGCCTGAAACTTAAAGAACTGGTCTCACTTAATAAATGTAATCAAATTTTCAAGATTCCAGATGAGTTAACATCTGGCTGGTGTTATAACTTTTCAAGTACATAGTTTCATGCCTTTTCTTTAGTTTAATATTAGTAGTTTTGACAGCTTTGTGGTTTGTTTCGTGTGACGTGTAGATAGAATCGTTTTTTTGTGCATGTTTATTTGTACTGCTGTAACAATTGCCATTCTGTGATGCTTCGTGTCTTTACCGGCACAGTTTTGTTATAGAGACAGTCTTATCTCCTGGTTGAATAGAGGTATACATTTTTTAAAAAAAAGAAAAAACAAACACAACCCAGAAGTGAAAATTGTTGTTGCTTTTACTCTCAAACTTGATCTTAAAAGTTTCTTTGAATTTAACCTAACATAATCCCTGACCTCAACCATAGTTATGCAAAAGATGACCCCAATCCTACCTCAACTCTACAATCAGTTCTAGCAAACTATGTGGTTATCTAACCAGCTCATGTAAGTTAGTGGACTGACAACAAAGTAGCTGCAAGTAACACTAAAATAACAAAGCTATTCTCACAAGATGTTTTTTTTTTATAGATTTAGTGGTTGGTTTGACATTTCTGAGTTACCACTGAAACATGTTTGTGTAACATGGCAGACAGATCAGTGGCTCAGTCGAAGCCTTTGATTCTGAGCCTGGGGCCTGAGGTTTTCACTACACAGACAATGCCAAAATTATATTTGGGCCTCTACAAAGTCATAACACATTTTGTGTTATGAAAAGTCTATGTGAGTATGAAACCAAAAACTGCTGGTACACAGATATATGTTACATGGACAAGTTATTGTAAATTTGCAGGAAAAACAACAAAATTTATGGTTCTTTAAATTGCACAGTTTACAACAGTGTGAAGAGCTGACTGATGGTTCCTCAGTTGTCATATTACACGGCCTCTCTGACACCCAAATATGGATTGGCTGTTACATTTGATGCAGCTGTTGAGAATGAACCCTGGAGACATGTATTTTTTATGCATATTCTCATATGATGAGATGATGAGTATGCTCTGATTGGATGTCTGTTGGCTATTTTGTAGGATTGATTATCATATGTGCCTTGTGCAGGCTAAAGGCTGAGTGTGCGCACTCAGGATGACCCTAGGAAGATAAGGTTTTGAGGCACAAGCGGTGACCATGATCTAAGATAAAGAGTTATGAAGATAGTGAGCAAGGCCTACCCCAAGGGGATGGATACTCATGCTGATATCTTTAAAAGAAGACAAGCTGGATGGAACGATACACGGTTAAAGTTTAATGTTGATTTATAAGGGTGTATAAGGTCACAAGCATTCAGAAAATAACAATAATGGGAAGGGGTGGAACCCAGGGAGGAGCCCCATAGAGTATAAAAGGCAAAGCCCAGAGGAAGCTAGTCAGTCAACTCAGCAGTTGTCTCATTGTTTGTTTGGCCTGTATTTGTGATATTGGCCTTGCTCATTGTCCCACGATACAGCCATCCTTTCATGGCATATTGTCATAAAGCACAAAGCTGATTTCCACCTCTATTTTTACCCATGGATGGGTACAAAAGCTCCTTTCTTATCTTTTGCACATAAAACATTAGAAATAAATAGACATGACAAAGAAAGAAAAGAAGAAGCGTTTACTGAATGTGAAAGTGAGATGCTTATCAGTAATCAGCTCATAGTAAAAAGAAATCAGCTCTATTTGATAGTTTCAGCTATGGAATCAAAAACTGAACAAAAGCTACTGAATGAGAAACTAATAAAAGATTGGTTCTCTGAATTCAGAGCAACAGACCCTGAAAAGGTCATTAAAAAATGGTGCCATTACAAACAAGAGGCAGAACAGCACATCGGGATCAGGGCTACTTCTGATTTATGTGCAGCAAATGAACACAGTTGTTCAGTTGCTAGTTGAATAAATTACCTCGATTTGAGATCAGAAAGAGTAAGACACAGATGTACAGAGCATGGTATGTTGGTTGTTTTCCTGACCAGCCGGAGGAGGCTTTAAGCACTGTATGAGCCAGTCTTTTCCTAGAAGATCAGAAAAATCTTGAAACGACCATTCTCTTTAAAAAGCCTCATTATAAGATCTTCTACAACCGTTACTTATCCTCCTGATGTATGGCTGAAGTTGAGTTTGTTGTTTCCTAAATTGTCTTTGTTTTCTAAATTGTCTTTTTCCCCCATTTGTACCTAACTAATTGCACTTACTCTAGGACTAGTTATGCTCTTAGCTGTTTGGTTTTGGAAGGAAATGCAAAATGACCGTAATGTAATGTGATGAAGATATTTACAGAATGAGTAAATTAGAAAAAACTAAAAAAAACAATCACTCACCTATTTTCTTAAAATTGCCTGTTGCATGTAAAATGTTTTTTCCTTTGTTTCAACTCACATTTATGGTTTTTTTGTATGCATATTCTGAAGAATGTGTGAGTTACATACATTGTCACTGCACATTATTCCTTTATAAATACCAGTTTTCGTGTAGGAAAGGGCGTTTTTTTTTTACATGTACGCATCATATATGCATGTGACCCCTTGTAAAAGCTGAGCAATTACACTCACTAAAGGGATTAAGGCTAAAAAGTTATTCACAATGTCTGTAAACTCAAAAAAACAAGAGGTGCGTATACAGAATGAGCAAAGATAGATTGCAACCAGTTGTATGTGGCTGACAGGAACAAAACAGTGGGATATTCAACTAAATATGAAACAGGTGGGATGCAAATATAGGAAACAAAAGTAACAGAAATGAGCAGAGATAAAATCAGTGTCAACATAAAACAAAACCTAAACCATGACCATTTCCAGTAATAAATCGAACCATAATTATACATTTGGAATCAAAATATCTCCAAACTCCTCACAACCGATCTTACCTAATAAACAGACTTCAGTAATGATATATGCTAAGCTCTACTGAGCTTCTTACACAAGCTTATACAGTTGAAGTAGTCAGCCCAGAACTGCCATTTTGCATGGAAAATTCCTCTGTAGATGGATTTTACCCAAATGCAACTGTGACTTGTAGTACATTTGCTTTATGAACAAGCCCTAAAATTCTCCTTCTGAGACCAATATCCTTTCATTTAATTTTGCCTTGAAGACATAAATGTGAGTACTGTGTGGTTTAGGCATAATTACTAATAAGGACTAAGCTGGGGCATGAATTCTACCCATAAACCTCTGGAAAAAGAGGAAGTTTAGATTGTTGTGGGTTGCTTGGGTTAGAATTTGCCTCATTCCTTACTCACTTGATTAAAGGAAGTGTAAGAAGAAAAAAAATAGATCAGAACATTCTGGAGCACAATCACTGATTGTAAAGTAGTCATGAAATGTCATATTATGTATCCAGATAAAACTCATCGTGTTATGAGCACTTGGAGTGAAAATCACAGTATATAACAGTATATACCCATTTTAAAGAATTTTCAAAGTGCACTGTTATTATGGTGGTTTCTTGAAGGGCTGAAGCACATGGTTTAATTGGTCGGCTTCCCACCGAGAATGTGCCATTATTTTTGCATGTGCTTTTTTTGCATATTTCTAAATAAGTCATCGCATGGCCCAATACACTTCACTCAGAATGTCATTGAGTGTTTTTCCAAATTAAAAAAAAAAAAAAATCTATATGCAGGTAGGCTAAATCCTTATGTCTATATTTAGGTTCTCTGTGTAGTTTTAAGAGAAGAGTCCTCGAGATCAGAGTTTTAGACTTCAGACTGCGTAGAGACTTTGCTGCTTTTGGAAGTCGCAGGATCTCAGTCTGCTTTTGAACTGGCCTAAATCCACAGTCTTCTTCTGCTCTTGGCAAAGGACTATGATCCCCTTAGAATTTTGAACAATTTCCGTCCATACTACAGGTGATTGGGGAAGTTTAACAGCTTTTCACCTCTGTTTTGGAGCTCAACTTTGCCAAAAAAATAATAAAACTGCGTCGAGTGCTGCTTTCTGGCCACTTGTCACACACACACACCTCTGATAAAGTTGTACAGAAACCAGTCGATGAAATAGAGCCTACCAGGGGCGCAGATGGTATTTTTGAACTGGGGGGGACCAAGCTGTCAACAAATGATTTCAACTCAATAAGTTATTTTTGAATAATTTGGGCATTAACTGGCACTCAAGTAAACTTTATTTATAGAGCACCTTTCACAGATAAAATAAATAAAAAAATAAAAAAATCACAAAGTGCTTATAATACCCAATGGGCCAATTGTTTGCACTAAAAAGCCATTGTAGAATTATTTGAAATCATGGATAAACAACAATGAACATTGTTAAACTAAGACCTACCCAATTAACACCAGATTAACACATTATGAAACTGGAATAGCAATCACCCACCAAAACCTTATGCTTTTTGCAAAATACATTTTATTTAAACGTTTCTGTGTGAACTCAGAAGTGGAAACCACAACATCCATCCATTTTCTATACCCGCTTAATCAGTCGGTTGGATCGCGGGGGGGCAGGAGCCTATCCCAGCAGTCATCGGGCGAGAGGCGGGTACACCCTGGACAGGTCGCCAGTCCATCACAGGCCCACACAGAGACAAAGGCGACGAACAACCACACTCACACTCACTAGTGACAATTTAGAGACACTAATTAACGTAATATGCATGTTTTTGGACGGTGGGAGGAAGCCAGAGTGCCTAGAGAGAACCCACGCATACACGGGGAGAACACGCAAACTCCACACAGAAAGGCCCCAGCCGGGAGTTGAACCTGGAACCCTGCTAACCACCACACCACCGTACAGCCCGAAACCACAACATAGTTTTATAAATGAAAATAAGTTACTATAATGCTTTCCGACTTGGGTCATTGCAGGTATGGAGACACCATGACTCACAAGTTCCACTGCGGGCAATTGAGGCACCATGTGTAAAACCACACTGATTATAGGACTTACCCTATACAGGCTTAGGACGTAGAAATATCCAGCTACGTTATGGGAGTATCATAGTTAACTCTATAGATGTTTGAAATATTGATGTTTTTATGTCTTGAAACGTACTGCGCACGTTTTAAGACACCACGTATTTGGCTAGCATGACAGGCTGCGCAAACAGCGCAATCGCCGCACAGGGAGCGCCGATTTGCACCAGTCTGTGTCCTACTGTCAGTATTTGACAACCTCTAGCAATGGGATTGCGCTTCAAATGCCCCGGAGTTCCCCTTTAAGTTTCTAATGCTTTGAACCTCATCTAAAATCTTTGGAGTCCCCCTCAGACCAGACATGGGCCAGCACTGCAGGTTAAATACCAACAGCAAAATAAATCTGCCCCATCCATCATATATTGACTTCATGGCTCACATTATGGGGTAGGTACTGAATTTTAAAAAGGCTGCTTTATTGATCAATGACTAAGACTCTACAGGCCATGCAGTTAAGTCTATTTTGCTGTGGTCTTATTCTTTTATAAGCTGGCAACTTCCTGTTGATATTCTTACCATCCCCGTTTGACTTGGTATAAACCATCAATAAATACACAGAAATAGCTTATAATTTTTTCCACTCCCATGGCATTTAGATTTCAGAGTAATGGCATGCATTAATGGTGGAAGTTAAAAAACTGTTGGATCTGGGGGCGGTCTGTGGCGTAGTGGGTACAGCAGGCGCCCCATGTACAGAGGCTATAGTCCTCGTGCAGCTGGCCCCGGTTCGAATCCTGCATCGGATGGCCCTTTGCTGTGTGTTATTTCCCTCTCTCTGCCCCCTGCTTCCTGTCTCTCTTCACTGTCCTATAATAAAGGCATAAAAAGCCCCAAAAAATATTTTAAAAAAACAAAAACTGTTGGATCCCTTTGACTTGCATTTTAATGATGAAAAAAAAGAAGTTGACGATGAAAGAGTAAATAAACATCAATTAAAAATATGAACTGACTTGGAAGGGAAAAAGATATTCTTGAAATTTCATATTATGAACATGTGCTGTGAAATGTTTGTGCTCATGGCATCAACTGATAAGATGAATGACTCCCAGTGCTTATATATTGCTTTGAAAGGTATATTCTTTTACCCATCCTAAGTATTAATATGTCACATACAGTATCAGCACTCTGTCAGGCTTCACATAGTATTACATGAGCTATCCTAACATCATTTTTCCTTCTGAATAACAGGTTAGCAGGGGAATTTTAAGTGAAACCATACCCTAGCCCTATCCTTGAAGTTGCATCTGAATCACACAGGACTCACATTGGTGTTTTCACAGCAAAACGATGTAAAAAGGACATGGCTTTAGAGGGAGAGTTTTATGGGTTGTTCATTAAGCAAACATATTGCAAGTCACAGCTGCGTTTATTCTCTGGTGTCAAATAATGTCATGGTTAGTTTGTCACAACACAAACACTAAAGGACATTGTGTATCCCAAAGATGCTACTCACTTGGTCAGTATCACTATTTGACGATCAGGGAATGAGAATTAGCCTGTTTGTGTGGCTCATTCATTCAAAACCCACTTGAACCAACATTCCAACTGAGGCATATTAGTGACTTGGTGGTTTTAAATTAATTTGCCATCAACAACAAAGATAAAGGTTTTTGTTCACCGTCAATAAGTTTGAGCTAAGCTGCTAAAATGTTTGGTTAAAAACACTATGAAATGACCTCTTAATCTCCATAATATTATGTTCTGCACTGGTACACATATTTGACATCCCCCCTTTCCTAGGACCCCGATGTACAGAGGAAGCATTTTCTAAGAAGTGTAGAAGTATAAGAAGAGAAACGATGATTATCAGATGAAAAGAGATTATCAGCTTGTAAAACATTTGTGTACAATGGCCATGAGTTATATAGTCAAGTTCTGTTCTTTTAAAATGCTTGAAGCAGAATATAAATATATATATATTTTTTTTTTAGCTCTTCTGTGACAGCTGTTATTCTGGGATGTTTGAATTATTTGCCCTGAGCTAACTTTTCCATTGAATTGTTTACATACACAGTCTTAAAGCCAATTCACCATTTCCATGTCCACGAGTGTGCGAGGCCCATGTGATGTAAATTTGCTCTCGTGTGTGACTATTGTACAGGCCAAATATTTATTGCTGTAGGGACTGAGCAAATACCTGGATCAATCTTCATTCCAAAAAGAAAAACACACTTCAGGAAAATAGAACAAGGAGGAATGACAACAGAAAATGGCCATTAACCACACCTCAGCTTCTTGCTGTTTACTGAACTACAGTTGGGAATCAGCTGACCCAAACAGGGAATATGAATAAGACTTCTATAGAGTCTTAATTGGTTCAGGCTTCCTGACACGGAAACCATATTCCTGGACTATACATTTTATTTTTTAGAATTCAAATTGGTCACAGTTGCTTCGGCCATTTTGGCCTATATAGTATTCATCCTAAACACTTTTCCATCAAACTGCCCCAAAGAACCAGATATTTACTAATACAGTTGCCAGTCTTACTGACTGATGACTTGGATGGGAAAAAATGATGTCCATTTAAAGCCATAGAAGAGCCAAGAGTTATTTCATGCCTGTGAGAATGTAATCTTTAGCAGAGCTTTACACTCAGTATTGTTAAAAGCCTAAGACTAATAGAATTGAATCAGTTTTAACCATCAAAAAATGCTCACAAGTTGTTAAGGTTTCCACCACACTCAAGAATAATATCCAAGAACACATAAAATAAGAGTTGTGCTGTGTTCTACCATTATTACGATACAATCTGAAATTTGCAACAAAAAGTTCAAATAAATCTGATGACAGAGTCAGGTTGGCCACATTAGATTGATGGTCAAACTCTCTGATGCACCATAGAAACGATCCAGGCAGTAAGCCTTTGCTTCACATGTCCTTCCTATCTCCAAAATGGTTTCCTGATGTGTGTGACATAGAAAGAGAAACCCTAATAATAACAAAAACACAGTCAAACACAGAAGTTCACTGACATAGTTTTGTTGTACTGGGTAGAAATATATGCTTTAGATGTGTGAAATCCTCCTTTACTATCGAAACGCACCACGCTCAGACGTGAACACGTGCTGTTATCAGAAGGGTCTGTCCTCCTCAGTTCAGAGGATTGTGACAGGGATCGGAAGTTTTCAGTCCCAGATACAACTGAACACACACCCACCTTTATCCAGAGCATGGTTTGTTTCCCATGGTGAATGGGGATTTCACGTGTCTGGATACTAAGGGTTTCAGCCGGTGAAGGGGTAAACACCACCTGCAGCATATGGAGCCTCTGCTGGGCCCCTCATCACATTCACTGTCAAGCCTCTCTAGAACTGCTTCACTGTAATAACTCTCACATCCCATGGCAATCTGTATGAAATAGGGCTTGACAGCAATGTGTGTTTGTTGCAGAGAGGGGGAGATTCAATTCTAACACTGCAGAGAAAAGAAGGGTGAGTTGGGGTTGAGGGACTTAAGCCTTTATTAACCTGTGAAAGTGTGTGTGTTTGTTTTAGGACAAGTTGTACGTCTGAGATTATGTGCAGCTTCTTTGTATACAAGTTTATTAAGGGCTCCAGTGAAATGCTGGCTAGTAGCGGTGATAAATTGTGAGATACTGTCAAACATACACACACACTCTCGAAATGGTATATCTTCAGTGGATGTAGTTGTGGACTTCAGGGGTAGTGGTAGCTTAGTTGATGTATTGTTACTTAGACTACCAAGCTAAGTGTTTGTGTGTGTGTGTGTGTGTGTGTGTGTGTGTGTATGTGTGTGTGTGTGTGTGTTACTGTCATCAATATATCCAGCTGTAACTTGAAGGGTCTCTGGGATTGTTTCATAGCTCGAGTGATGAATGGTGGCCAGCATGAGGGCCTGTACGTGTATGTGCGTGCGTCAGTTTCATAACTTGTAGGGTTGTGGGGATACCTCCCTCCTGAAGTGATGTATTGTCTTCATGGGGTGGCCAATCAGAAAATGCTGAGGTTCACAGTGAGTGTGTGTATGTGTGTGCTTGAGAGAGCAATATCCCACAGAAGGGAACAGGCAACATGAGTGATGTACAGAAACCCTTGGTTACATCAATCTGCTTTACTTACTCACACACATACACATGGTCTTGCACACAAACACACACACTTTTTATTCTGCATCTCTTTCTCCCCAACCTCTTGTGCTATTGCTGCAGTCCAGCCTTTCTTTAAGCACTCACATAGGGGACGTAGCTCCTGCTACACCTCTCTGGCCTGTATTCTCTTGGCTATTGCGGTGAATGCAATGCAGTGATGAAGCAACATTCCCTCGATCTACCTTTTTTTCCATCTCAGTCTCTGTGACTAAACAGGCCATGAGGACAGAAGCACAGGGAACACAAAGTCCCTCAAGAGCAAGAGCGAACATAGCAGACTGAAAATACAGAAACCCACCTTAGTCATCTCTTCATTTAAGATGTAAACACTGCAATCTAATGACTAAAAAACAGTCTGTATCATTCCCATGGCTGTGTGTAATTTACAAAGACAGAGGGAGGATGCAAACGGCATGTCCGTATTTTCAGAATTTCATTGGCAGTTTGATGTGTCAGTCCTTAACAAACTCATTTACAGCTGGCTCAGTGTATACAGAGCACCAGAGAACTACATAAAGGTTCCTACGGTCTCAAGTATTGATCGAAAGCTAAGCAGGCTGGCTCTCCGTATCAAGAATTGTTGTATGCCAACCAGATTTGAGAGTGTTCTGGAAAGAAAGGAACAGCTGCAAGCCCATTTGAACGATGCAACATAAGGCTGAGTGAATATATTGAAGAAACAAAAGGTTTTACAGAAGTGAATTGTCTGGAATCTTGTCAAATTGTAAAACAGGGTAAATATAGATCACTGAATTACCAGGTGACTGGTAAAAAATCATTGCCTAAATGATGTCGTGGTGTGTTGTGTATGCGTAGCGGTCATGTTTCTGGTGCAGTCACAGAAAGAAGCATGAGAAACAGCTTGCATGCTTACACAACACCAAAGAGAAGAAACAGCAGTTTGGTAATTTAGCATGACTTTCTTTACATTCCAAACTTTGTCCTGAAAGAAAACTACCTCGACACTAGTATCAATCGCGACCTTATGTGAACATTGCTGCAATGCATCTGGTCTCTAAAATAAATTGTAACTTCATTCTTGACCAATTTTTACAAAGATCTAATGTATTATCATTCACATCTTTGTGGGGGCTCAGATTTTGTTTACATTTATTTAGTTTTCCGGCTCCTGTGAGCTCTCCCAATTATGTAGAATTATATGCCACCTTGTTGCTTAATAATGCACATGTTAGCTAAACTTTTATAAAGAGTACATTCATTTAATCCGAACATCCCATGGCCACTTCTGCTGCCTTGTAAGATGTACTTACAAAAACACAATTTATCTCAAATATCTTATTTAGTTTTAGCTGCTGCAGAAAAGGGTTATGTTTTGGCAGTCAAACCCCATTACTAACCAAATTTAATACCAATGTATAATATCAATACAGTGTTCTAGGTTTTATAAATCTACATTATTTCCCAATGCTTGTGTATTCGAGTCTCACACTCACTCAGTCTGATTCATATCGGATAGTGACAGTGTCAGCTCTTATTTTGAATGAAAAGTAGTTAAAGCCTCCATAGAAACTGATAGATGCTGGTGGATTATGTCCACAGCAAAAATATTAATTGGGAAACATACTAACTGAAGTTGTCAGACAAAATTAATGATGGCTCAACAAATAATTTCAATGTGTCCACAAAGATTCCACATAGACTCCACTCCACGTGTAGAGCAAGTTCTGCAGGATATCATATTCAGACAAGTTGATGTTACAACCAGCAGTCTTTAAGCAGATGCACCATAAACCAAATAGACCCAAAGAATAAAAAAGGATCCAAAAACAGAGGAATAGGGATCAGTAAAGATGACTGCTGTGATGGATTAAGTTACAACCTGGGTCCATCACAACTGTCTGTCAAAAAAACAAGTAATTCTTTGGAGCATGGCACCTAAAACAGTGTATTAAGGGAGAAATCTTTGTCAAGAATGCTCAAGCTGTTCATATTCTAACCTATTTTGCATTCCCATTCAAACAGCCAGCTATATGATCAACGATTGTCTTAATTTGCTCAGGGACCTCAATGCTGAGTAGCGTAAAAATTTGCAGGTGACCTTTTTGCATATTACACCCAAATATGATTTCATGCACCGGTAATGATACAAGTTACTTAACAGCCACAGTGAAGTGGAGTGACTAAAATATTTTTTCTCACTTTGTACACACATTTATCCTTGAAGCCTAAAATTCACTAAGCCCAGTGTGAAAAAGCTAAAAATGGTTTGTAGATTTTTTGAGCAGTTATTCATCTGATAAATCAAAAGCAGCTTGGTTAGAAATGATGATTGTAAGATGCTCCTGTTTTAGCTTGTTGAGACAAAATACTACGAGCACCACCTTTCTCACATAGGAGTTTGGTACTTTGCAATGTTGCCAAAATAGCCCCTCCTGCCAATGTACGGACCCAGCGATATGCACAACAAAAGTCTTGAAATCCTCTGTGATATATTGCTATATTTGTATCTTTATATTTCTATATCTTGCTCTCTATATCACATATCATGCTATAGAGAACAATAAAGAGTTTTACATTTATCAGGCCAATGTAATGTGGGATTAAAGATATTGTTTAGCTGATATAATAATAATCATGTTCTTTAAAGAGGCATTCTTTACATTTTTGTATAAACATTATTAAGTGTTGGTTGTTAATCCAGGTTTCTTGGCATTTATCAGTGCAATGTTGAAATTTCATGATAAACTAATACATTTTCCTGACTCATTATCCCACTGCAGTGTAGCTTTTGTCACTCTAGTGATCAAATGTCGACTTGTGATGACACTGAAACTCGCAATGACAGTTGATACCCTTGACAATTGCTAAAACGCAGACGAGGGAGTAAGAGATCTTTTGGGACTGGCAGCCTTTCATACAACAGGTAGATATTACAATGATTAGAAATGAATAGTCAGTTAAGAATAACTAAATGAAAATATATTTTGAATAAATTAAAACAAATAAAAAGTGTTTTCCTTCACATACACTCCAACTGATGCTGCACAACACCTATGCATCCTTGGTGCTCAACTCACAGCCACATTAGATGCAAAATTCAATATATGCCATTTTCAGCGGTAAATAAAAGGTACAAATGAAAGTGAATTTGAGAGGCAAAGCTAAGTAAATAAGGTGCAGGGATTCATTCTAATGCTCTCCTCCATAAATTTTGCAGGCTGGAAGGGAAACTCAATAAAGGGAAGGGACACTCATGGATAAATATGCATGCAACAGAACCAGACGTAAAGATCATGGTGTCTATACCTATCAGGCAGAAATTTAGAGCTGCACCTTTAGGTAAATACTGACAGTTAGGAAATTATCCCAAAATTTGTGCTGCAACAGTGTTGGTATCAGAGCTTTTATCTCCTGTTCTTCATTCTCGCCCTTCTTTTGATGCATTCAGAGAAGAAAGAGGATAGAAAACAAGGTTTTGGGTGAACTACATTTTACATATAACCTTTTGAGTATCTTTCATTTCCTTTTTTTATATTGCAGTAAACAATTTAATCCCCGTTACTACAGTTTTTCATACAAAGTGTAAAAAAAAAAGTTTTTTTCCATCTCCTACAGTGAAGGAACCTTGAGCTGATCATAATGAACATACCTAAATAGATAATTAAAAGTCATGAAAACTTCTGAAGGACTGGTTTTCTAGTTTGACTATTTCTTACTATTAGTTGCACTTTTATCCAAAACGGATTAAGTTGAGCAAGAGCTGAATTCGCAAGAATTAGGAAAGCTAACCCAGGATCCTAAAAAAAATTAAAAGTACACTTTATATTTCAGTAGGAAATGCAGATTATTAAAAGTAAAGATCTTCCCTCCGTGCTGCTTTGATAGGAAACAAGAGGTAAATTAATAACTTATTCGTATGTAATTGTTTCTGTTTATTGGGTTTCCAGTAGTTGTTTATAAATGTGAAGTATTTGTTCATACATTTCCTCTCGTCTGTGTTTTCACCTGTCTGGTTAAACTTCTTTTATGGCCTGCCATCTGTCAAATATCAAATTTTAAATGTTGATCAAAAGGATGCATGTCTTTACATTTAGATACATTTAGATCATGTAAGACACTTATTAATATAGACACAAAGACAATGAGTGTAATAGATGAGGATCCAAAAGATAGAGTAGGCTGTAAAACTGATTGAGAAAGTGGGGAAAGGGAACTCGTGGAATTGAATTCTTGATGTGAATTCAATCAAGAATATTTACAGAACAAAATGATCGAAGGTACACTGAATTATTCTAATGTGGGTTACTGGTCAGATCTAGTTCTAGAGAAAAAGGTGATGAAGATGAGGATGAAACTTGCAGTTACACTTTCATGCTAAAGTCTTTAAGCTCCATCTTAATCAGCAATATATAAAATGCTAAATTAGTCAGTTAACAGGCACTAACTGCATGCAAAAATACAATACAGTAGACATACGACAGAGTTTCTGAAAGGCATGTGTCAGGGCAGGGATGTCAAAATCTGGTTCCCGAGGGCCCCCGTCCTGCAGGTTTCAGATGTTTCCCCCGCTTCAACACATCTCATGTAATTTGTGTTCAGTACTATTTTGCAGATGTTAGCATGTCAACATGCGTGTCTAAGATGGCAACAAAGTTGTTGACAGAAAGTTCATCATGAGTGAAATCTCTGTTAGTTCTGTCATTTAAAATTGTCATACACAGCAGTCTTGGATTCTCGTCTTTTAAGTATTTTAATACAAACCCAAATCTCATGAAACAAATCATGGAGTTGAATCTATTTCTCCATAATACACTGTTGCAGCATCCCAGTGGTCTTCTGTGAAGTTACAGATTAGGGCGTTTTCCTATTATTTGAGAATGATTCTTAAAGAAATTTGAGAAATTTTGCAGCTTCATGGACTTTCCAAACTGCTGTTTTTCTTGTTTTTACAAGTGGGAATACCTTCTTTACCGACTAGGACTAATATAAACATTCCTACTTGATTCCCTGAATGGATAGTCTGTACACCACTTCACTTCTCGCTGACACACCCATTTGCACCATCATAAGCCTCACAAGAGAATATTCCTTTCCAAATTAAATTCATGTCACTCTTCAAGGCCCTCACACCACTATTGCTGCAGCTGCTTGCTTTGCTGTCTGTTTAGAGACACTGAGGTTTTGTGTTGCATAGCAATACTGTTGTCATTTGGTTTCAAATATGTTACAGAAAGCACTAAAATCCGGTACATGGGTATAAAGGAGGACCAGTAAACAGTCCTTGGGCTACCTCAGAGTTGATTGGTGTAAGATTTGAACTTATATGAAACATTATTAGGAATACTATATTTAAGACATGGTGCATTAAAAGTCAGGTGAAATAGCACAGTTTATATAATCAAGTGGAAAACAAAAATATTTACTGACATAAAACTAAAAGACTAAAATTCAAACTGAAGTAATCATTTAAAATAACAATTATGACGACAAGTTTTTGACAGAAGAAAGGACAACACACTCACAGTGTCATGGAAAGACCTGTATGCCTCTGATTTTCAAAGAAACTTTTTTTTTCATAAACAAGACTAAGACCTTTTGTGTAATAATTAGAGACACCATAATTGACAGTTAATCACTCCTTATTGCCTTCAAATGAACATCCAAGTTATAATTACAAGGAGGAATGGGAGACTTTTCTGAAAGATCTGAAATGAAAATTGATATGTTGACAAAAGCAAGAAAACATGGATGCCTCCCACCAAGGCTGAGGTCTGTTTTGAACGGTAATTAAATGCTGTACTTTAATAGATACAGTACAATGCTGAAAAATGAAAGGATACAACATTATTTCAATATTGAATTACATGCATGCGTTTTCTTGCAAAGTATTACCATTTCCTCTGAGGAAACCAAGTTTATTGATTAGGATGGCTGGATGCCCCAGTTTTAAATGAGAGGTAGTTTATCATCGAAGGCCTTTAAACTTATGGGGACATAATTACAAGAAGATCCTTCTCACTGGGCTTTGAGTTATACTGTATGGGTTGGTAGCTAGGTCACAGTGATTCAAACCAACCTGCTTCCTACACATGTAGCTACAAGTACCTCTTTTTCGTAATAAAAATATTTATATTTTATATCATATATTTATATGGCAGCTTCCTGAGAGGAAAGCATAGATTCTTACACTATTGGTTATAAAAAAGCTTGAGTGTGCTGCATTCTGTAACTGTAATGAAATATCTCAGAAGTATTATTTGCAAGGTTCTCTCCGGGTACTCTGGCTTCCTTCCACTGTCCAAAAACATGCATGTTAGGTTAAATGGTGTCTCTAAAAAATTAGAGTTTTAATTGCATTAAATAGTGAAGAAAAAGGTTTTACTTGAAATTTCAAAAGCACTACAAAATGGCTGACTTTACAGAGGATTTTAAAGTAATTTGGACAATTTGCAGGTTGAATTGCACAAAGGTTGTACCAGTGTATCCTCTTTCAGCTCTCCACACAAACCTCAATCCTCTCGCCTCTAGGCACATTTTGGGAATTGAAACATCCTTTGTTTTGTTCTGCTGAAGTCCCGAGCAGGACGAAAGAGGAGCTTGGAGTTGAGGTGATAAAAATTAGGAAATGACAGTCTGAAGTAAACGTCTTCCAGCATTGAGGGCTTAGATGGTCCAAAAAGTTTAATCCAACATAGATCAAATCATTCTCAGGAAAAAGGCAGATCAATGCCAGATCCCCCAAAGACTGAGTCACTTTTTTATCTTAGTCTTTTTTCCCCTCGATTTTGATTTGTCTATCCATCCATCCATCATCTTCCACTTCTCCGGGGATCGGACATCAGCTTAAGCAGAGAAACCCAGACGTCCCCTGATTTTGATTTGGCTTTGACAATTTTGGTTTGTTGCTGTGGCAAATCCTTACACTTTGCTGGCCATTAGCTTCCTCTGAAATCCCAGCATGTTTTCTAAAATCTTGAAATGAGAAATTATGACACATTAAAGTACATAATAAAACAAGACAATGATGAATACCAAAAAAGTAATAACAGTTAACATGCAGGTCAGGAACAGGCCATAGACATTGCTCCATGTGAGCAGCTTGTTTCATTTGTAATACAAAACTTACTTGTATTATTACAACTTTCATATAAACTATCTTGTACACACTTGACATAGGGAGAGGATTTTCAGCCTTCACAGTTCACATCCTCTGTCTTTCTTCATAGCACACTGTTCTGTACCACTTCATTGGTAATCATGACACATGAGCAGACACGAACACCTGGGTCTGTCACAATCCACTCAGGCATACTGATACCCAGACCTTAGACCTACAGCAGCAAAACAAAACCTCACCTGACCTGATTAGACTCAGCAGAATTTTATCCGGATCTGACCTGCATTCTGTGTCAGGTCCCACTACCCTTGAACTGATTAAAATGTGTGAAATGTGTGTTTTTATTTGTTTTTACTTATTCTTCTCTTTATTTATTACCTGCTGTAAAGCACTTTGGTACTTCGTAGGATTGTCTGTAAAGGGCTGTATAAATAAAATACATTTACATTTGAACCAAGAATACCCACTCCAAGCATCATGGATTAAAAATGTGACTGGTTACTTTGCCTACTTTACAGACCAATATAGGTCTGTGTACAGGTATGTATTTTCCTTACATGGTATTGTAAACCTCACACTGTGTTTTAGTGGGACAAAGTGCTGACTTGGAGTTAGCAGAACTGCTTTAGACTGAAATAAGTTCAGTTTGGACAAACACCAGCATTTTGCTGCAGCTCTTGATTATAATGATTTGACAGATTTAAAGATCTTAACACAATAGTGACGTGAAGCAGATTACATTCCTACTCCATTCTAAACTGCAGGCCCTCAGCTAGCCGTGGGAAATCATGACTGTAAATTAACTGGGTAGAAGAAATTTGGTTAGACAGATTAGACAGGTTCCTTAAAAGACAGTCAGCAACAAATAAAGCCCTTTTCAATTCACTTTGAGTACTGAGTAACTGATGACATCTGCATCAGATCTATCTGTATCAGACATAATCAGTTACTTCTTTTATTGGTGGTTATGGGATTTCTTCTTCTTCTTCTTTTTCTTTAGTCAGTTCTTCCTGTCCTCATTTTACCCATCTTCTTACATTCAAGGCTCCAGGATATTTAAACTAAAATATTGGATGTTGAAATATTGAAGTTAAAATGTCAAAGTTAAAATATTGATCGAATGATTGTGTGAACATGAACAACGGTGAGGAGAGTCAATTCAAGTTATTTTGCAGGCATTCCAATTGCAGTCATATTATTTTATTATCATAACTTGTGATGTCACAACAGAAATCTGGTTATTGACAGGAATACTGTATGGTGATATATTGATAATATTCATTAACTTTCCCCATTCTATCTCAAAGCTGACAAAAAAAGAAATTTATCAGGAACTATTTTTGTGGAATAAATCGTGAAAACTGTCATTCTTAAATAAAAATGTGTTGAATCAGCATCTTTTATTGTTAGGGTTTGATTTATTTTCCGTCTCTTTGGACTGTTGTAAAGATAAAACCCAATATTTATTTTTATTATGGAAAACATATTGCTTGTGGCTCTTGAGGTAGACTCTGGGGCATAAAACAGGTCACTACTATGTCTCCACAGTGTTTTCCAGCAATCATTTTAATTTTTGTTGCATTATTTCAGTCTGGATTAAAGTGGACTGCTGAATTAGTCCAACATCTTAACTGCGTACATGTCCAGGTACACATAACGTGATTTCATACTATACACACAACAGAACATAAAAAAAATAGAAAAGAATAAAAATAAAAATAATTCAACCCTAGCTCAGCAAAAAGAGAAATCAAACACATCTGCAATGAGATATGAAGACTTTTCCCTAAAATGCCTTTAAAATATTAGCCACAAACCAGGTCAATCCAGCTGCACAGATCTGGGATCAACAGGCATTGTCAATATTAAATCTCGTCATCTGAATTACTGTTCAGAATCATCTAGGATATTTAGAAAGTTGTGTTTAGTCAACTACTAGTGTTACCACTCTCTATGACCATTCCTCGGATCTCCATTAAGATCTGGAGTGGCCATTTTACACTTGCTACTCTTACAAACATTTACTGATACAAATAGTTCTAATGCATAAACAGCTCTTTCAGGATCCATTGATCCATTTTCTATGCTTGCTTGATCCATTCAGGGCTAGGACCCAGGGCTGGACTGGGACCAAAAAATGGCCCGGGCATTTTTTGGCCATGGCGGCCCACCATGAATACTTATACGATCACACAAGTAATCTCATCACTTTCTGTGAAAAATGCAATTAAATTGAAAATGACCGAAAATGACTGAGGCAGGAATATTAATTTCGTATTTCTCCAGTTACCTACCAATCCATTTCAGCAAAGCAATGTTTCACTAATATTACATGGGCAACTGTAACCTAACACCTGCAAAAAATAAAGTTATCACAAGCTAAAATAACACTGAACACTTTGGTGTCTACATGAGAGTGTCATAAACATTAATGACACACTTGACATCTATGACTGATGTCATTGGGTATTTGCAATATCTGCACACCAGTCAACTTTACATAAGCCTATAAAATGGAATGGCACTAGATATGTTATAGCCTTTCCTACATTAATGATGGTTTAAGTACTGTAATGCTAATGACAGGCGAATGTCACTTTTACACCTTCAAATAAAGTAAATCTACTCATAGCATTAGTTGAAAATAAAAACTCTGAATGATCTCTGTGACAGAAACGCGCACGCGCAGACAGACACACACACACCACAGTGGGTGACCACCTCCTAACCAACAAGGTTGTGCAAAAAACAGGCTAGGCTTTTTATTCGTGTTGCAGCCTGACTGGATAAAATAAGTAATAATTTCAGCGTGATCAATTCCCCCCATACTGATGTAGTGAAGATGTAGCCTACCAGTCGTTTATCTATAAATACCTCATTTAAGTCTCCACGCACACGGAGGTATCCATTCTGCTATTGTCCTCAGTCCTCCCATTATAAAAACATGTCGTCATTCTGCTAACATTTCGCCTAATATTAGCCTACTTCTTACCGGGCTGGCTATTCTGACCTCCTCAATCTGTCCCTGGGTCACGTCTGTCTCCTCCTCCTCCACCACCTCTGAATCCACCTCGATAGCTCCTCTGTGTTTAGCCTACACACTGTTCTACACTCGTGCACTGGGGGCTGCTGATGATGTTGGCGGCCCTGGCCCTGCACTTGATGGCCCTGCACCCGGTGCTGTGGTCGTGGTGAAAGCACTTGCAAACATGTCAGTAAGCTTCGCACATTTTGCTGCTTGTAGGCTTTTTAGCCTTTTATCTCGCAGCTTCTGTGCGCCACCCTTTCGTTTCTGTTGTTTATCCATTTCGATTTTTGACTGTTCTCTCCAAGTCCGTTCAGCTCAAATGGTAGGATTGATGACCTGGGTAAATGGTGAGGGGAGGGGCGGGCCAAAGAGGTGCTGAGAGATTTCATTGGACTAGCCCCGTCAACATGAAATCGTGGGCCGCCCGCCGGTCAATTTTTTTTTTTTTTTTTGATTAATGTAAAAAAAAAAAAAAAAAAAAAAACCTCATCACCGGCCCTCGAGGGGCCTCGGCCCACCGGGAAAATGCCCGGTATGCCAGACTGTCAGTCCAGCCCTGCTAGGAGCTGTCCTAGCTGCCATTGGGTAAGAGGCAGAGTACACTGTGAGCACCTGGAGAGAAACCATGAATGCACAGGTAGATCAGGCTCCACACAGAGGATGCCCAGTCAGTATTCGAACCAGAGGCCCTCGTCCTGTACCTTGACAATGCTAACCACTACGCTCCATGCTTCCCCCTGTTTAGGAATAGCCTAGGTTTAGGCTATGATTTTCACATTTTTGAACAGTCATTCAATTGTAAGAAATTTCAATAGCTGATACGACTATTGTCTTGATATGGGACTATCATAATATGCAAAGCTAAAGACCACAGGATGTGTGGAATTTCTTAAAAACAAACAAAAGTGAGGTACAGCTAACATTGCTTAAAGCTACCACAACTACCACATAAGTAGTGTCATTAGAGAGTAAACTACCCAGCACACATTTTTCACTGACATTGCTGTTATATGACTTATTTTGCACTACATCACTCATTACCTCCAAAAATAAACAAGTGTTATAAAAGACATGAACTGCTGTCACTCACTCCTTCGTATGTGTGTGTTTGGGTGGAAGGGTATACTATTTAAAAAAAACGGAGAAAAAAAAAAATCTGTTGAATCGTTCCCAATGATTTAGGCTAACTTGAATACTTACATCCCAACTGCTGCTAATGTTGATCATTGCTGAATGATCTCTCTTGCTTTCAACCTCAGGTCACATCAGGTGCTATCATCAGCAGGGCATTCCCACCAAGCACAAAATTTAGATATAAGTGTTCATAATTTCATATGTAAGCAGTCAGGTCTTTGTTAAAACAAACTAATTTCTTTTTACTCGGTTTCCATCATAAGCTCAGGCAAGAGGCATGGATATACCCTGGACATGTCACTAGTCCATCAAATGTATAATTTCAGACCATAGCAGTGTTGACAGCAGTGTTCTTGCTATAAGGAAACAGTGCTAACCACGTACCACCAGATCCTCTTGTTTACATATATTTCTGCTTTACTTTGACTAAATTGTACTTTGCATGCATTTTAATCATACACTAGGTGTTTTAGGGTTTTAAGCATTGCCTTTTTGAATGTATGAGTCAATTTAACCTCGGCTACACTTTATTACAGTATTTAAAGGATTGGCATGTTTTCACGAGTAAAGAATTAAAGAAACCGCAAGTAGCAACATTTAGATAACAACCACCTAAAATGCCATCCACCTAGCAACAAACCTCATTTATATCTAAAGACTAAATTACTTATCATGCAGAAAACAATTGGCGTCACTCTGAAGACTTTTGGTTTTCATCAGATGTTTTTATCTGGAAAAAAGGCACCAGTGTTTTTTGTTTCTTTTCTTGTTTTTTGCCTTCAACCAACCTAAAATGGATAATTTATTTATGTGTGCTCAACTTGCTGTTCAAAAATTCCATGCTAATTTAGATATTCCATTTCATATAGGCATCACAAAACTTCTGACAAAAAGCACTGATTCCTCCACTTTCTTTTCCTTTGTTGTTCTCTAAAAAGTGTTTTTTCGATGTCTTTCATCCCAACACTTTCCCACGTGGAAAGCCACACTGTATGAATATTTATAAAAGGTAATTCAAAACACAATCATTTGCCCTGCAAAGTGACTGAATAAAAATGGAAACTGCCTGTTTTATTCTTTCAAATCTTTGCTCTATGGTGGAAGCTTGCAAAGATACAATTGTATTATATATAATATACATACAGCATTTCATAGAACTGCTTTTTACCTATAAAATGTAGATTTTTACAGATAAAGGAGCAGTGAGGAAAACTTGAAAGAAATGGTACACAAAAAAGTAAAGCTTCCATGGTAAACATTTTCCCTTTTCTGAGACATGTTTTTTCTTTACAAGAGGCCGATATACCTGCTGTATCAGAGCTTGTCACAGTTTGGAGCAGAGGTGTGCTATTTGTCGCTTGGCCAGTGGACCAAGAGTGTTCAAACAGTTATGGTCCTACCAAAAAAATTTATGTAGTTTTATGGTCTGGAAGAAAGAGATAAAAGCAAGCCTGTGTTTCGGAGCGAGAGTGTTGTGTTGGAAGGTGTATCATGTCACGAATGAAACAATGGGAGGTGTTGACTGTAATTTCACACCTGTAGAGAGACAGGTGGCAGACTGACAAATAGCATCTGACAGCCAAACACAACCCATGGCTGCGTACATGATGGAAACTGTGTAACATGGCCCTGTCTGTGACTACGTGTTTGTGAGGCATTTAACTATGTGTGCTTTGCAATTTTTTCTCCCACTTTGCCATGTGAGGTTGTAGTTGTGTCAAAACAAATTATTTAATCTACCAATACTACTATTCACAATGATCTGATGTTGACAGTTTCTGACTCACTTCTGTTAGATTTGAATTTCAATGCATCTCTAATCCCTGTAAACTGAGTGGACATCTTTTGCTTCTGTTCTGTTCTCCTAAAGTGAAAACGCTCACATAAAAGGTGCATAAAGCAGGAAAAAAAAAATTATTATTTCTCACATGCAATCATTGGAGAAGCAATGGCTGAAAAAAATGTGAATGCTCTTTTCTAAAGTCTAGAAGAGCTATTCGATTATTTTCAGCTAAGTGATGTGTGAGGAGTCAATAGAGTGAGTGCAGTCCCTCTCCCAACTTATCTCTTACATTTGCTTGATCAGAACCGTATGGCCTGCTCTCATAATTAGAGCACACAAAGTCACGGTGCATGTTATTTGTACATTTTGTAGCTGTGCATGTCATTGTATGCTTCATAATGTGAGAGGATGACACCCTGTCCTGTACTTCTACCCTAACCCCCCTGAGCCTATCCTGAGCTACCATCAGGTGAGAGGTAGGTCACACTGTCAAATTAACAGCCAAAAACCAAAAATTTGTTTGATATGAGTGTTGTTTACATGCATTGCCATGGGATCATGAGTCACATGCCTTTTAGCATTGTGTTCCTTGGGTAAATTAACCTTGCCAGTCAAAGAGGAAGAATGAACAAACAAATAAAAAAGAATGGTCTCCTAAACGAGCTGTAAGACAGCTGCAGTACATCCAGAATGCTGCTGCTCGAGTCCTGACTAGAACCAGGAAATACGACCATATTAGTCCAGTGCTCAGGTCTCTGCACTGGCTTCCTGTCGCTCAGAGAATAGACTTTAAAACTGCTCTGCTTGTGTACAAGTCTCTTCATGGTCTAGCGCCAAAGTACATTTCTGACATGTTAGAGCCATATGAACCAACTGGGACTCTGAGAACCTCAGGGAGGGGTCTCCTGCTGGTGCCCAGAGTCAGGACTAAACAAGGTGAGGCTGTGTTTCAGTTTTATGCTCCTAAAATCTGGAACAGTCTTCCAGAAGATGTGAGACAGGCCTCAACTCTGACAATGTTCAAATCCAGGCTGAAAACAGTTCTATTTAGCTGTGCATATGACACCTGAAAGTATTTTATTTGCACTCTTTGCTTTTAATTTAATTAATCAATGACTATTTTACAATGATCTGTGCGCCTGACCCTGTTCCATTTGTATTTTTTGGAGTTTCCCTTCCAAAGCATAAAATTCAGAGAACAGATTATTCAAATGGAACATGTGGACAGTTTAATAGACTTTGCTCAATATAATTCACTTCAGATTACAGTATAATTTCCCACTGAAAAGAAGCATGTCTTCAGTAGTTTGTGCTCGGCGTTGCTCTGATTGGGCGGAGGAGACACAGGTGTTGCACAGCAATGGCAGGAAGAAAGTTTGTGAGGGGAGAGAAAAATGAAAACAATGTCCACCTAAAAAGAATCGTGCATTACTAACTGCACCAAAACGTTTTGCAGCTCTTGTGGTTTGTTTGCCTGCATAAAGTCTAGTTATTTTTCAGGTTTGTTTGTTTTTTATTTATAGATAAACCATAACTTCCGTAGCTAGGATCTGATAGTCCCCATATTTATTTGTGCTGAGGAATATGATGTTATCAAATGGTAAAGAGAGAGTGATGTACTGGCAGTTTTATGATATGACAGCAATGGTTGAAAAGATTGTCTTTATCAGGGTTATTTGGGTATATATTAGGTTTCACTGACTTTTCCTAACCTATGCGAGTTCCGTGCAATCCTGAAACATGTGGAACAATTTATGAAACATAAATAAAGTGAAGAGTTAAGTCTTTTCACACTCATGTGAAAGTAATATGTCAAAGTAGATCCAACACAGTCAATTTCATTTAAATTCTTACAGAATTTTGTAACTTTTATCTTGAAAAAGTTCTTGCCAAAGGGGGGCAGTTTTACCAGACAAGGAGTATATTCCCATTTATATTTTATATTTTATTTTTGATTACTATTTCTTGATTTGATTACTACCACATTTTTCAGGAAGTGATCACAAGAGGCGAGTGATGCATTGAGAGACTGCTTTGATGTCACAGACTGGGCTGTACTGCTGGAGGAAGAAGAAATGGACATTGACATTGACAGGAGGGTCAACACCATCACAGACTACATTAACTTCAGTAGGGACACTGTGATTCCAGTGAGGACTGTAAGGTGCTATCCAAATAATAAACCATGGATCACCAGTAACATCAAAGACCTCCTGAACCAGAAAAAGAGGGCGTTCCAGAATGGGGATGGAGAAAGGTGGAGCAGTGTACAACAGGAGCTTAAAAAGACACTAAGTCGAGCTAAGGTGGAGTACATGAAAAAAGTAGAGAGACAGCTGGAGAACAATAAAACCAAGTAACCAAGAATAGAATAGAAAAATACTTTATTCATCCCCCAATGGGGGAAATTCAAATTAGTCAAGTAGCTCAAAAAAATTATAAATATTTACAATGATTGTATATTAACAACAACAATAATAATACCAATTCTAGTAAAAATACTACTATTAACTAATAATAATAATAAATGACTAAATAAACAAATAAAATTAGAAATGAAAAAAAATCAATCAATCAGTTTGAGAAGAACTCAGCAGGCACTGTTAAAAAGCCTTATGGCTGTGGGAACAAAGGACCTTCTGAACCTCTCAGTCCTGCAGCGCAGAGAGATGAGCCTCTCACTGCAGCTGCTCCTCTGTAAACACAAAGGAGTGTAAACTCTAAATACAAACTCTGTAAACTCTGTGAACACCTCCTTAAGGCCCTGTCACACTGTTGCGTATGAGAGAAGCATATGAGTTGCGTATGAAAATTATCACTCATACGCTGGTATACGCTGACATACGCCAGGGGAACGTTAGGCATAGGTTGTATACGTTTCAAGCACGCTGGCATACGTTGGCATACGTTGGCATACGCTGAGGCAGAAATAAATTTTTGAACATGCTCAAAACTTTTGTGCGTATGGTTAATACGCTAAGCATACGCTAGGCATACGCTGAATACGCTAGAGGTACGATATAGGTACGTTACTGATAGGTCGAGAACGCTGGACATAAATTGCCATATGTTGCCATGAAGGTGTACCGTACAGCTAGCGTATTTATAGCCTCCGCCCGTCTGCCGCCTCCATCTCCGCCAGACGGGCGGAGATGGAGGCGGCAGGCAACCGACGATTCACGGGAGCGGTCAGGAGGAGGAGTTGGGGATCTTGATCGCTCAGAAGCATGTAACTCATCAGCCGCAGGTGCATCAGGCATTTCAGCAGGTTTGGGTGAGAATGATTCTTGTGTTTTTTTTGCCTTTTCCTCGGCCCAGGGCCCGGGCAATCGACGATTGCTTCTTGGGAGGCATGATCGAGATGAATGTCTCGAGAGATGTTGATAGCGCGTCGTCTACTGCAATAATGGAGCAATGTGGAAAGGCTGCTGATATAGGCGCGTTGAAAAGTACGCTGGACATGCGCAGTTCATATGCTACTCATACGCTAGTCATTCTTTATTTTCAAGGACTTTTCGTGCGTATGAAAATTATATTATTAATTTTCATACGCAACTCATACGCTTCTTTCATACGCAACAGTGTGACAGGGCCTTTAGTTTTAATTATCCAGGACCATCACTGGATACAGACTGAAGAACTCTCAGTCTGTGGAAGGTGATGTGGACGGAGCCAATACTTTCAACCAATATTACAACAGGTTTGATAGTGTGCCTTTTTCCCCACCTCTGCTGCTGCTGCTCCCTCCACCCCCACCCCCACCACTACAGCTGCTTCCTCTATACTGCTTCCACTGCCCAGCTGTACTTTCACCTCAATGGCAACCCGCCAAGCCTCCTCGTCTGCCTGACTGCACCTCCACCTCTGCAGCAACTCTCACCAACAGGCTTTTTCTGTCTAGCTGTACCTCCACCTCAATGGCAGCTTCCACCACCAGACATCCTTAGCACAGCTGCACCCCCACCCCCATCATGATAGCAACATCACTTCTGTCGTCTTCCCTCCGCTACAACCTCTGTGTCTAACTATAGAGGAGGTCTGAGCTGAGTTCAGGAGACTTAAGTCAGGGAGGGCTTCAGGTCCAGATGGAGTCTGTTCAAGGCTTCTGAGGGAATGTACTGGTCAACTAGCAGTCCCTCTTCAGAGGCTCTTCAACATAGAATAGAAAAATACTTTATTCATCCCCCAATGGGGGGAATTCAAATTAGTCACGTAGTTCAAAAAATTATTAATATTTACAATGATTGTATATTAACAACAACAACAATAATAATCCCAATTCTAATAAAAATACTACTACTAACTAATAATAATAATAATAAATGACTAAATAAAAAAATAAAATAAAAAAAATTAATCAATCAATTTGAGAAGAACTAAAAATTCTTATGGCTGTGGGAACAAAGGACCTCCTGAACCTCTCAGTCCTGCAGTGCAGAGAGATGAGCCTCTCACTGCAGCTGCTCCTCTGTCCTGCCTGTTGCTGTGGAGACGATGTTTATTGTTCTCCAAAACAGAATACAATTTCCTCCTCATACGTTGCTCCACTACAGCGCTGAGAGGGTCCAGCCTTCTGCCTACAACAGAACCAGTTTGTCCAGGCGGCTAAAGTTTTTGTCTGTAGTGCAACTCCCCCAGCAAACAACAGCATAGAACAGTGCACTCTCAATTATAGTGTAATAAAACATGCACATCATATCACTGCAGACATTGAAGGACCTGAGCCGTCTCAGGAAGAAGAGACGGCTCTGGCCCCTCCTGTACACTGCTTCTATGTTGGCAGACCACTCCAGTTTATTATCCAGCACCACCCCCAGGTATTTGCAGGTCTGAACAGTCTCTATCTCCCCTGCATCAATGCAGACCGACTGGTATGGAGTTTTAGATCTCCTGAAGTCCACCACCAGCTCTTTGGTCTTGGTGGTGTTCAGGAGCAAACAGTTATTTTTGGTCCAGTCAGAAAAGGCCTCCACAAGGTCCCTGTACTCCTTCTCCTGTCCACCATGCACACATGCCACAACAGCCGTATCATCAGAATACTTCTGAATGTGGCAGGACTCTGAGTTGTACCTGAATTCCGATGTGAACAGGGTGAAAAGAAAAGGAGCTAAAACGGTACTCTGCGGAGCCCCAGTACTGCATTCCAGTGTTCCAGAAACACATTTCCCCATCCTGACATACTGTGATCTGGCAGACAAATAGTCTATAATCCATTATGTCAGGGAGGGGGCCACACCCATACCTAGAAGCTTGTCTTTCAATATGGGAGGCTGTATGGTGTTGAAGGCAATGGAGAAGTCAAAGCCTTCAGATGGAAAAAAGTCCCGGTGCTGTGGAATACTTCTTGTCTCATACCAGTGCCCAAATTAGGGCAACCGGTGGAGCTGAATGACTACAGACGGCTTTGACATCTCATATCATGAAGACCTCGGAGAGACTCCTTGTTTGTCGCATGAGATTGCAGGTTGCTGAGGCTTTTAACCCCCTTCAGTTTGCCTACCAGAAACACATAGGAGTGGAAGACGCAATTCTGTACATGCTGCATCGGGCATATGCTTATCTAGATGTGCCTGGTTCATATGTGAGAATCATGTTCTTTGACTTCTCCAGTGCCATTAACACCATACTGAAAGACAAGCTTCTAGGTATGGGTGTGGCCCCCTCCCTGACATCGTGGATTATAGACTGACTGCCAGACCACAGTAAGTCAGGATGGGGAGAGACGTCTGGAAAACTGGAATGTCGTATAGGGGCTCCCCATGGTACTGTTTTGGCTCCTTTTCTTTTCATCCTGTACACATCGGACGGACTTCAGGTACAACTCAGAGTCCTGCCACATACAGAGAAGGAGTACAGGGACCTTGTGGAGTCCTTCTATGGCTGGACCAAAAAGAACTGTTTGCTCCTGAACACTACGAAGACCAAAAAGCTGGTGGTGGACTTCTGGAGATCTAAAACTACATACCAGTCAGTCTGCATTGATGGAGGAGAGATAGAGACTGTTCAGACCTGCAAATACCTGGGGGTGGTGCTGGATAATAAACTGGAGTGGTCTGCCAACATAGAAGCAGTCTACAGGAGGGGCCAGAGGTGCCTTATGATCACTACTGGCTCTTCTCATTTTAGCTGATCATCAAGACAAACAACTGACTAACAACTGATAAAAAGACGAGCAAGCACAAATATTGATCTTGCTGCTATTAATGTGTGTGATGGGTACCACAACAGTGCTCCCTTTACAGCTGTACTGCTTGCATTGTATGATTAGTCCTGATTATCCTCATTGGTAATTCCACCGTACCAAATAGAGGAGACTCAGCACTGCATTAATATATACAGCAAGTTCACATTGTGGAATCAGTTGAGAAAAGTTATAACTAACATTAACATTACAAAGTAAAGCTTTTGCCTGCCAGTCCAGAAGAAAAGTTACAAGTTCTGCATCAGTTCCCAGTCCTCTCCTTCCCAAAGCTGTCTCCAGTAAAGAAAAGCAACGCAATTTTTCTGTCATTACATATCTTTGATGCTGAATGTGGTGTCTCTCTGGAACATGTTGGTGGTAAAGACAGTGTTCGCTTGCCAGAAGCTTAAGTCATACTTTTTATTTACTGTGCTTTCACTAACTATTACTCATCTTATCTCGATTAGCCCGCAATTTGTGTTTTTTTTTTGCAACTGCCAGCACCAACTACTGCTTCCTCTTCTTCTTTTGGGTCCAGCACAGACTAGGCACTACAGTGACTCATGTCTCATTTAGTGGCACAAAGTGGTATTACAGGAAAGTCTGGCCCATCTGTAAAGTTTCCTAGTTGTATTGTGTTGTATGGGTGTTTTTCATATGACATCATACTGGCTGTTTTATAAAGGCACAGTTGCATGATAGAGAAGCAAGTGTAATGGCTTCAGGGAAAGTTGCAACCCCAGCATTGGCGACAACTGCCTACAGAGAAAAGCTGTAGTTGTCAAAAATAGGGGCAAAAACAGAGTCAGATTAGATAAATAACAGAACATAACAGATGGAAGAAAATTTGTGTCAACATTGTAAAAGCAAATTCTAAATATATGCTAGTGGTATATTGCTACCTGATTGCCATATGGGAACCTATTTCAGCTCTTGCTCTCTGTTAACTACAGGTCAAGGCAATGCAGCTGCTGTGGCTAAAATGGTACTATTTACTACATACAGTTTATTCACATCATTTAATCTAAAATATGAAGTACCTCAAAATGGCCGACTGTATTCATATGAGAGTTATTGTGTAATGTTACCATCTGAACATGTCTGCTTTGTGAAATAATTTTTTTTTGCAGGTTTTCAGTTCTCTCAGTTAGACAATTTCTGAATATTATGGACAAAATGGCATTTGCCTTCAGTAACTGTTAATTGGAAAGAATTATGCCAGTTGAGTTTCCTGATATTCAACTTCTTCCTCATGTAATGATCAAACAGGTTTTATATCTTCTTATGAGATGAACATATTTCAGTAATTGGAGTAGAATCATTATTTGGAGACATCCTCAAAGAGACAGTCCTTTGTAACCGACTTTGGCAACTGACAGAATACAAACAATATTTTTTGCAGGACGGTAAGCACATTTTCACAACTGCTGAGACTTTGTGCCTCTTTGCACATTCTCACACCGTGTTCATTTTTATACATGCTAAACTTTGCTTGGAAACTGGATATTGATCTGGCAACCTTTTCTCTTTTATTAGTGTACATACAGTCTCAAACCGATGAGTTGCAGTATTGAGTTCAGTGTCATCCTCAAGGGCATTAGGAGGGGTATGGGAAATTAAATGCAGACCTTACAATTAGAAGATGAGCAGTCTACCATCTGAGGTAACACAATATGTCCGTTTGCTGTGCAGCTTCAACTGTCTGAATCAGTGACATAACCCCATTGACATACATCACCCTTTGCATTGAACATTCACAAGCTGTTAACACCAGTACAAAATATGCTCTCGTGAAATTAAGAAAAAAAGAATTGGCTAAAGGGAGTTATAACATGCATTTAACAGTGATTGAGGATTTCCCTGATTACCATGGCCTCCTGTCTGTGTACATACATAGGGCCATTATCTATAACAAAAGACAAGTTCAACCAGTTAAGTTATGAACCACTGACTCGGCAAAAATGTTTTTTCCTGACTTGTGACATTGTAAACCTGTTACTTCATTATGAGCATGATAAGGTGTTCATAATAGGGCATTAATGCATTAGAGTGAAGTTACCTGCTGCTCTGCTGAAGCTACTGTAATTAAATCAATGTCCATTTCCAAAGTCAGCTCTTTCCTGTTCCAAAATACCATTATTACATTGGCCTTTAATCATTGTCAACCTCTTTTCTCTACTCCATTAGAGTTTGTGCTCACCTTAAGACATCATGGAGGTACTGCTGGACTGAACAGAGATACAGAGATGAAAGAAATATTGATCCTTTCCATGTTCTAGAACATGAAATAACCACATTTTCCAAAGTATTTATGTATTCATTTAAGGCGATATTTAAAAGGCAAGAGGAGCTGAGGGAACATTATATGAAAAGGTATAGACAAAGATGTGTATAGTTTAACAGGTTTTGAGATATTAGTAAGAGAAAGAGGATTATCAGCAATAGTTATACCAATATAGAAGGTATGCGTACTCTATGCCTGAGAGAGTAATTGATTTCAGGCTCCCAGGGTCTTTTGCTGTCCCTCAGGCAGGATGACTGGCACTAAAATAACTATATTGTGAATAGAAGTAGATAAAAGAGTGTTTTGTATACAAAACACCAAAAACTAAAGATGAATCCAGCTGGCCTCGACAGAAAGTTTGCCCTTCATTTTTTAAACAAGAGCAAATTCTTTCACTGAACATATATCAATTATTTTTTATTACTACCTTTATTCCACCGCAGTGTATCAAGTTAAGTGATTTGGATGCTTGCTGGTAGCTTTAAGAAATTATTAGCTGGTAATGTGATGCCAAAGAAGAAAAGGGAGGGCATTAAGAAGGATCTCCTTTGTTAAAGGACACAATGCACCTTATCAAAAATCTGGTCCATCCATTTGTTTTCTGTACTTATGTGTCCTGTTAGGGTTGCAAAAGAGTTCTGAGCAAATTCCTGTTCACATCAGGATAGAGAAGTACAACTAGAATAGGTTTCTAGTTATTCACATGATGCAAAGCTGCAGGGTGGAAATTTTGTAACCATCCGTTAGTAAAAAATAAAATACCCAAACCTTGTTTCCACATGCAGTGTCATATGTCCCTGCTATTGACCATCATGTTGTTTAGACTGTTATACTTCTCTGAATATAGAATCCCCAGACCCTCAAACCTTGTACGCCTCCAAAGTTTTACCCCCATAGACTATCTTCCCACTATATGCAATAGCGCATCTCTGTTGCTGCATTGCTTCATACTTAACTCATCATTGCTCGTCACCCAAAATTAATAATATAATTTTCATACGCACGAAAAGTCCTTGAAAATAAAGAATGACTAGCGTATGAGTAGCATATGAACTGCGCATGCCCAGCGTACGTTTCAACGCGCCTATATCAGCAGCCTTTCCACATTGCTCCATTATTGCAGTAGACGACGCGCTATCAACATCTCTCGAGACATTCATCTCGATCATGCCTCCCAAGAAGCAATCGTCGATTGCCCGGGCCCTGGGCCGAGGAAAAGGCAAAAAAACACAAGAATCATTCTCACCCAAACCTGCTGAAATGCCTGATGCACCTGCGGCTGATGAGTTACATGCTTCTGAGCGATCAAGATCCCCAACTCCTCCTCCTGACCGCTCCCGTGAATCGTCGGTTGCCTGCCGCCTCCATCTCCGCCCGTCTTGCGGAGATGGAGGCGGCAGACGAGCGGAGGCTATAAATACGCTAGCTGTACGGTACACCTTCATGGCAACATATGGCAATTTATGTCCAGCGTTCTCGACCTATCAGTAACGTACTTATATCGTACCTCTAGCGTATTCAGCGTATGCCTAGCATATGCTTAGCGTATTAAAGCTGCAGTCGGCAAGTTTTCAAAATTGCGAGTCTAAAGTCGGAAAATTCGAACTGACACAACTTTCAGGTCCCTCCCCCAACCTCTAACAAGCTCCGAATCGCCCCCCAAACCCCTCCCCCTCTGTGGACGAGGTTGTGCACGTGAGTTCACACCAGTGTGAGCGCACACAAGCTGGGGCAGACTCGCGCTCAGCAGCGTGTGCACAAGCTGTGATTGACAGGTAGGATTCCTCCACCGTAACTTGATTGGTTAAAAACAGCCGGGAGCGCTCCGTTTTTGTAAGCATGATTACGGGCTTCAGAGGGAGCTACAGATTTCGTTATTTTTCCTAAACAGCCTATTTAATATTCTACTTCCAGAATCCCATGACAGTTCAAGCTAATATGACTAAAAAAAAGTTGCCTACTGCCGCTTTAACCATACGCACAAAAGTTTTGAGCATGTTCAAAAATTTATTTCTGCCTCAGCGTATGCCAACGTATGCCAACGTATGCCAGCGTGCTTGAAACGTATACAACCTATGCCTAACGTTCCCCTGGCGTATGTCAGCGTATACCAGCGTATGAGTGATAATTTTCATACGCAACTCATATGCTTCTCTCATACGCAACAGTGTGACAGGGCCTTTAACAGCTTCTGATGGAATCCGAGTGTCTCTTTGGAAGAATTTTTTCATCCCTCCTACGTCACATCTTTCCTCACTTTGCTCTCTGCTGTCAGCCATCTTTGGCTTTGGCGCATGCGTGGTTGGAGCAATTGGGGTTTGATTACTTTCCCCTGTGAGCTATGTGATGTCATTTCAACACTTTTCTAGTCGTACCCACAAACTTGAATTCGTTTTCACAGTGGAGAATTCGTAGTCATAGAAATTACACTTTGCACTCACAGCTTTTAAATTCATACTCACATAAAAAAACATTCCTTACCCAAACTATTTCTCAGACTCATGTGTAAGAAAGTAGAATTTTGTGTACAACTTTATCATTACGAGTACGAATGATTCGAATCATGGATACATCTTTTTGGAAGTGGTCTTACTCCATACTGGTCGAGGCGGATAGCCACCCTTCCCGAGTCTGGTTCTGCCAGAAGTTTCTTCCTGTTGAAAGGGAGTTGTTTCTCTCCACAGTTGCCTCATGCACACTTAGGACGGGAGATTGGACTGAAGAGAAGTTTCGGTGCAATCTGTTGGTGCAATATTTTTGCACAAAGTGCATTTTATTTATTTTTTATATTTTTATTCTGAGTGCTGGCACATAGCACTTCCATACCTATTTATTTTTATTTTATAGTACTGTATAGCATTCAAAATTTTAGCGCTGTTGACCGGAAGCCAAGTAACGACATTTCATTGTCAAGACTCACCTGTGTTTTTTGTGCAATGACAAAGAAAGTTATTTCTATGGAGCTAAATCAGTCTCAATATTCACAAATGCGCAGGAAAGGATTCACAAATGCGTAGGGCAATTCACAAATGCGCAGGATAAGATTCACAAATGCGTGGGGCGACTCACAAATGCGCAGGATAAGATTCACAAATGTATTTCTGATGCACACACAAATATAACTTAATTTACAAACTGCCTCTGGTCTGTGGACTTCGCTGCATTTGTGTGTGAATTTTGAGACTCCCCTGACTTGCTTCAACCCACAAATGTCTTTTTTTTTAAACACGGAATGATCTGCAATCAATCAGATATCTTCCTTGTTTCAGCCAATCACAAGAACGCACCCAACGTTGGAGACCATTTTACTCATAAGCCAATCACATTAAGCCATTCAAACTGCGCTATATGATGTAGCCGGCATGCCGTTAGCTGTGCATTTTTCCTCTGCGTTGTGTTGGGAGCAGTGTTGGTCAAGTTACTTTCAAAAAGTAATTAGTTACAGTTACTAGTTACTGCTCCCAAAAAGTAATTGATTTAGTAAGTCAGTTACCACATTGTAAAAGTAATTAGTTACTCAGCAAAGTAACTGTGGCGTTATTTTTTATGTTCTATAAAAAACATTCTGTATTTATTTGATATAAATATTTGATTTATATGATAGATTGCAGCCTGCCATATGAGGCATAGAAATAAAAACATAAATATTGAATATTAAATGGTGATGGTGGTCACCTGTTTCTCACCCGAAAAATCGAGTGTTGTTTGTTTTCGAGTGGCTCCGTCTCCTTCGCTGGGGCTCACGCGAGCTGCATTTGAGCTTGGGCTTGGGTTAGCAGCTGCAGAAGCAACAAGTGCTTCATATTCGCATGGGTTGATGGAAGGTGCTTCATTAGATTTGAGTTACTTGACGCAGACGTGGATAAAGCATGTTACATACACATTCTTGCCTTTTATCTCCACGAGTGAGAAGTAGTGCCGGTACTTCCAGTTAGAGAACGCTACCTTTGAACTTCCCTGGCTCGTCACCATTGTCAATGTCTCGTGTGTGTTTAGTAGTTGTCGTCAGCGCGTGCAGTGAGACAGCGTGAGTAGGTCATCCGCCCACCCAGCCAATCATCATAGCATTTGCAACGGTGTCATCATCCCCACCCCTGCTCTCTCCAGGCAGCATGCAGCTGATGTGTAGCTGAAAGCCTACAACCAAATTGTAGTAACGCGCCACTTTATATTCTCAGTAACGATAATGGCGTTGTAACGATGGGAAAAGTAATCCCTGGTTGTGAGGGAATGGAAAACAGGGAGTTGGATCCAATTCAACAGTTTTACTGTCAACAAAAATAGAAACAGTGAGCTCCGTGTGTGGGTGTGCGGCTCAACATCAGACACTCCGGTCAGCAGAAATGCCAATGACCGAAGCATACAGGATGCTCTCGCACGCACACGCTCACACTACTACATTATCAACAGGCAGAGAAGAAGGACAACCCAATAAATAATAACACAAGTGGGGTGTTTTGGTGAAATGAATATAACGTTTTATCTCCAGGAACACAAAGAGAGTAGCCTAGCAAGCCAGGCCCCTACAGCAAAAAGCTGTACAGGGGTCTAGTGACGCTGGATAGCAGTGTGGGCGGGATAAGCGGTTGTCTGTTAAGTTGCCTCTGCACTCAACGCCACGCAATAGGATGGCGCAACAACCAATCAGAGCGATGAAGAAGGATTACGTAGTCAGCGCGACGGAAAATACATGGTGGAGTGTAGTCTAATGTCAGAGAGGAAAGAATATTACCCGGTGGGCAAAACTTCGAAAACGTCCTTTTTAAAAAAAAAAAACTTAAGTGCAGTTATCTGTTCGTCTCACAAAGAAAAATGTATATCTAAATCTTCTAGAGTCACTGCCAAAGCCAAATCGAAAGACTGTTCGCTGGGCGCAGCCACAGTTTACCTCTCTCTGGAACTACACTCTGAAACGTCGCACTTCTGTTGTCACTAGGTAGCCCGGCCTCCGACCCCGCTCCTCACGATTTGATTGGCCTGATTAAGTTTCGATTTTCAGCCTCGCAAAACGACCACAAGTGACTAGACTAGCCCAGGAGCAAATTCAATTTGCGGTCGCTAGGGGCGTCTAGATTTCTAGGCTACAAAGAGAGAGGAGTGGGAAAATGAATGGGATATTATTCAGCTGACACAGAGTGCATATTTATGCAAAAGGATGAATTTGATTTCATTTCAAACAAACACATAGGATATCAGTATGTTTCATATCCAACCACAGTATGGCCAGATTATTTTTTTATCTGTTCTGAAAAATCGTATCAAAGGTTCGGTCCGGTCGCTGTTATAACTCCTCTGGCTGCATTTCTATCCTGATTTTTCTGTGTCTTCATCTTTGTCTTCACAAAACAGTAAATAACAGGTAATGAATTGAATGCATCGATAAATCTTGGGCCATCTCCTTAATTCTATAACTGTGTACCACTTTATTGCAACACAGATTAAGCAAACTTTTACTGGATTTTAGCCATAGAAGACAATTCACAATTTTGCATGATTCACAAATATTCCACTATTGACAAATGTGTTTTGTTATGTTCACAGAATTCTGAAACAATTAGCAAACAACTTGCTCTGTGAAGATTTTTACATTCATGGATCCACTTGTCTATCAGTATGTCAGTCTGCAGATGGAGATGCAAAGCTCTTGATATACTGCGTTTTCATTATAATTCACATTTTAGGTACTTCTTTTTTTTTTTTACAGCTGTGTAGTTGTGGAATAAGCAACTTTGTGTATACCGGCACTTTGCCATTTGTGCTGTACCCTGGCCCTTGATTGTAATATATGATTTAAATTTAATAAGCTAAGTAAATTACAGCTGTATAAACAATGGTAATACAATAACACCCTAATTAATTCATAACAGTTACTGTCCCCTGGAGACCCAGATGTTTTTATTGTCTTTGATCTGGATATGAGCCTGCTTCCAGAATACTAGGCCCACCCAAGTTCACCGTAGTTCAAAGATAATATGAGAGACAACCATCTGAACAACGGCATCAGGAAGACAGTGATTCTGGGGTGAATTTGACAGTCAAGTTCAAAATATCTAGTTTAATGAACAAACTTTACATTCGACATCCCTCAGTGACTTACCCCAAAACATCTGCATGCACACAGGGTGGGATAGGTTTTCAGGATAAGTGGAGCCTGTGGGACTGGAATCAACTGACGTTACTGGTGTGATGTCAAGGACCAATAGTAGGTATATATATTACATGGACAAATGAGCAGAGATGTATCCTCATGGACCAATGCATAAGAGTGAAACGTTTTTCAAATTGCTTGGTATAAAATTCTATCAGTCACAGGCTTACTCTTTTGTCAATTACAGATGTTTTAAACATCAGTTTATGTGCTCCAACTTATAAAATTCTTACTTTAGACTAGTCCACATTTTTAATTAGTTTTATTGATAAGGAATGTTCCTCATGTAAGGTATAATTATTTGAATTCATAAACTGACAAGCACACTTAGTGAAAATTAATAAAAAGAAAAGACAAATAAAACTCAATTCTCAAAAAATTATGTTTAAACAAATATAAATTGAATATTTCCAACAAAAAATATTTTGGCTGCACGTTCATGCACCAGTTTTGAATAGATAAAAGCCAATGGTGCTGTTTTATAGTATTGCTCTCCCAGGCTTTAAATAAAAGTTGATATAGCTCATAAAATCTATCAATGAGAGGCCTGCTAACAGCATTGATCTTGCTTTTGATTTTATGGGGGACAGTTGGGGGTTTAGTGATAGCATATTGTCTGTATTTTTTAGGAGGATCATTTTCAAATGATGCACTCTGGTTTAAGTCTTGCACATATTCTTTTTTTCTAGATTTGAGGATTTTATTTCTTTCTCACAGCTCTTATTACATATCAGATTATATATTTACAATGCATATATATGTATATGTATACTTATGAATATATGTATGGACACTTCAACATGTGGAGGGACTGGAATAAAACAACAAAGTTCCAATTGCAAGACACCCACTATCACCTGAGCATCTGCTGATTAATGACTCACAGGATATGCTTGCACACTGTCTGAAATGTCACTCTTGAAGTAGTTCCAAAAGCTTTAAATTGGCCTCAATACTACAAACATGAATGTGGGTGCGACAGTATTATTATTTCCTCCACAGGGTCTCTTAAAGCGCCTCCTATGATCTCTGCCTTTCCTGGCCTTGTGAAGAAAACTGTAGTAGGGTCAAAGAGCTCTAATCCATGTTTTTGTACAGAGGTTAGGACCCAGTGGATGTTTAAGATGCAGCTTCATGGAAATGGAAACAGAGATTAATGCTGCTTGGTCGGAAGCCAACACAACAAGGCTGTCAGGGTGAAGAGCCAGTTTGCCAACAATGACTCAGACTCAGCAACAATGGCTGGCAGCCAACACAATCACAGGCGACAAGGAAAGAGCCTTCCTAGAACACTCCTCCCTCCTTTATATTTGTCGACAGCCAAAAACGTCTTTCTCTTCCAGTTTGGAGCGTAAGCATCTTACTAAACATCTTAAAGTGCTTATGAAACGAATTTTAATTGTTGGAATTTCACAGTTTTTGCTGCTGATTCTAAAGGTTCCAAGCCTTGCGATTAAAATGAGATATTGTCTGGATAATAATTTATCCGGGAAGTCATGTTAAAACGGGCTCAAAAGGAGCCACATTTTGTCTTTTTGTGCGAATTCATTTTTTAATGCGTGACGTCATAGGGTTGACACAGAAGTTCTCGTAGTCTAACTATAATGGCGGCATCTATGGCTAAGACATCAAAGCACGGCAGAAAATATTGTGTTGCTGGAGGAACAAATGGTGTTAGTTGCAAAAATAACAGCTTCACTGAAGGGATCTCTCTGCACATGTTTCCCAAACCAAAAACTACTGGAACTGAGGCTGACAAGGAGAAGGCAAAGACGAGAGCACGGTAGATACAGTTTGTACGGAGGCATCGTCGTGATTTTGAAGTGTCCTCAACATCCGTGTTGTGCTCCGTACATTTCCATCACAACTGTTTCACTAAAAATGTGGAGATCGCGGGAATGGTTGGGAATAGGAGACGTCTTAGCTGAAGCTGTTCCAACTATTGACATCGCTGGACCTGGTGTGCCGACGGAGACTGTCCCTGCTCGAACTACTGCTCGGGCGCGAAGACAGGTGAGTCTGAAATTTCCAGATCGGACATTACTGGACTTGTTTTTTTTTATATATAATAATGTTCGCTTACTGTTCGCTTCTGAGAGGCAAGTGTCGACCACTGCTATTGGCTGAGAGCACGGTGGATCGTATCACTGCCTGCTGCCGCCTGCCGATAGCTGCACCTGTTACGGTGTTTGCTGCTCGGAAGCAGGGGACTGCTCGCTTTGCTCTTCGGTCTGCACACATATCCAGCTAGAATTGCTGTCTGGTCTCTCCGGTGATTGCGCTGGCTACGACATCCGAGGCTCCGTGGATCAGTCCTACCGATGGCTGCTGTCAGTCGTGCCGAGGCCGGGTGCCCATCTCCCTGCCGCCGACCCGTGAGGATCCGCAGACGGGGCCGCGCACTGGAGGATCTCCGACCCGTTAATCCACGCCATTGTTTATTAAGCTTATATTAAAACCATGTTATTATCACATACGTTTTTTTTTTAAGTGGCTGGATTTCAAAGTGCCACTTCGTTAGGTTTCAACGTGTCAAAGACAGCGCAGCAGAATGCCATATCTGCGAAACCGGCATGTTCAAATCTTTTCCAGTTTACCACAGCAAACATACACTATTGTGTCATTTGATTGATAACATCTTAATAATAATCAGCGTGTAGTAGGAGCGATGGCTGTTTTGTGCCGCCGATCCTGTGCCGAAAATGGTAACTTTCTTTAATTTCCATTACCCATATGGGAGGTGCAGAGAGCCTCTACAATATAGATATTAAATCGATTTGTGTGGCTTAAATTCAACGAAAGTTTTTCCACATAATGTTAGAGGTGTGTTCTTTCGACCTGCTGATGTTTGGATCAGAATTTTGGTTCCTTTATTAGATATAGGTCCATCAAATGCATGTTGTTTTCGCAGCCAGCCATACTAGCAAATAAGGGAGTCAACCCTATGACGTCACGGTCATGTGGCCAATTTCGCACCAAAGGCCACATAATTCACACTTTTAAATGGCCGTTTTAACAAGTTATGCCCGGAAAATTTAGTTCAAGTTGGATTGATGGTTTTAGAAAAAGACAAAAATTTCATTTGAATGATAGATGAACATTCGTTTCAGTTCATCTTTAAATAGGCTACTATAATGTATTTATTAATTTCTGAGACAATGCAATTTATGTAAGCAAAAAACACCACTGGGGACTGAGAAGCTAGGTGTCATATTGTATTCCATGAATATGTTTAGCTTTGATTACTGCACAAATTTGCCACAGCATAAGCTTAAGATTACAACATTAATTTCTGTCCAAAGTTGCATTCAATTTTTGAGAAGATTTTCTTATGATAATGGGAGAGTCAGATGTGTGCACAGTCTTGCCCAGGACATCACAAATATTCCCAGTTGAATTAAAGTCTGAACTCTGTGGTGGTCAATCAAGACTGAAAATGTTTTGCAGTCCCTGAACCCCTCTTTTATAATTTGAGAATGATGAGTCCTGGCATTTGCATCTGATTTTGATGCTTTAATTCCATTTATCTGTTACACTCAATCACAAATAACTTACTTTACATCTAATATCAATAGGTCATGTTCTGTCTGGAAATAAACTTAAAAATTATCTGAGAATATCACATTTTGGTCAGAATGTTAATTTCAATTCAATTCATTTTATTTATATAGCGCCAAATATAACAAATGTCATCTCAAGGCACTTAGATAGTAAGTCCAATTCAAGCCAATTGGAATTCAATTAATTAATAATAATCATAATTCATAAAATAATCCAATTCGTTCATATAGAGCCAATTCAAAAACAATTTCCTAGCTAAGAAAACCAACAGATTGCACTGAAAACTTTTTGTTTTTCGGTCCAATCTCCCGGCCTGAGCGGCGTGCCTGAGGCGACTGTGGAGAGAAACGACTCCCTTTTAACAGGAAGAAACCTCTGGCAGAACCAGACTCAGGAAGGGTGGCCATCCGCCTCGACCAGCTGGGGTTTGAGAAGACAGAAAGGGGGGGGGGGGGCGCGGCGGCGGCGGCACTGTAACACCATTCAAAGGATATCTGTTGGAACAGGGAAACACGAGTTAATGACCACAATAATATCACATATACATAAAGAGAGTAAAGTGAGGAAAGGTGTGACAGATGAGGCCCCACAGCAGTCTAGGCCTATAGCAGCTTAACTATGGGATGTTTCAGGATCACCTGAGCCATCCCTATTCAAGGTAAACACAAGAAACTTGTGCTAACGAAAATAAATAAATAAATAAAGGACCAGACTCAGTGAGTAATTCCCTATACTCCCTATATAGATCCATATATAGAACCATCTTTTACAGCCACAAGCTACCTCAGCCTCTCACCAACTGCACACCAGTCACAGCGGGGTGGGGATGCAAACCCTGGTTCGGGTAGGGGAGAAATAAAAGAGGTAAGATAAGCGGGAATGGGATTCAAACCCTGGTTCGGGTAGGGGGTAATGAAAGTATAGAAGGTGCCAGAGGTGGAGGCAGGACAAGACACATTAGCAGATTCAGCAGACAAACTCACCTAAACAGTCCTATAATCACTAAAAATAATAGCAAAAACAAAGCCATACAACTCACTCTCACCAACTGCACACCAGTCACAGCGGGGTGGGGATGCAAACCCTGGTTCGGGTAGGGGTAGAAATAAAAGAGGTAAGATAGGCGGGAATGGGATTCAAACCCTGGTTCGGGTAGGGGGTAATGAAAGTATAGAGGGTGCCAGAGGTGGAGGCAGGACAAGACACACTAGCAGACACACTATCAGATTCAACAGACCTAACTATAAGCTTTATAAAAAAGGAAAGTTTTAAGCCTGGTCTTAAAAGTGGAAAGGGTGTCTGCTTCCCGGACATTTACTGGCAGCTTATTCCACAATAGAGGGGCCTGATAACTGAAGGCTCTGCCTCCCATTCTACTTTTAGAAACTCTGGGAACCTCAAGTAAACCTGCAGTTTGGGAACGAAGTGCTCTGTTAGGAAAATATCTTACAATGAGATCTTTAAGATATGATGGAGCTCGGTCATTAAGAGCTTTATATGTAAGGAGAAGAATCTTAAATTCTATTCTGAATTTAACAGGGAGCCAATGAAGAGAAGCTAAAACTGGAGAAATATGATCTCTGCTGTTAGTTCTCATCAGAACTCTGGCTGCAGCATTTTGGATCAGCTGAAGGCTTTTCAGAGAATATGTGGGACAGCCCAATAATAAAGAATTACAGTAGTCCAATCTTGAAGTAACAAATGCATGGACTAGTTTTTCTGCATCACTCTGAGACAAGATGTTCCTGATTTTAACAATATTACGAAGATGAAAGAAGGCAGTCCTAGAAACCTGTTTTATATGCGAGTCAAATGATAAGTTCTGGTCAAAAATAACTCCAAGGTTCCTCACTGTAGAACTAGAAGCCAAGGAAATACCATCTAGAGTAACTATATAGCTAGACAATTTCTCCCTGAAACGCTCAGGTCCAAAGATAACGACTTCAGTTTTGTCTGAATTTAGAAGCAGACAGTTCTGAGTCATCCAGGTCTTTATGTCTTTAAGACATGCTTGTAGTCTGACCAACCTATTGGGTTCATCTGGTTTTATAGATAAGTACAACTGAGTATCATCAGCATAGCAATGGAAATTTATGCCATGCTGTCTAATAATGTTACCTAATGGAAGCATGTATAAAGTGAAAAGAATCGGTCCAAGCACAGAACCCTGAGGAACTCCATGACTTACTCTGGTGTGTGAGGAAGATTCTTCATTTACAAGAACAAACTGAAATCTATCAGATAAATATGACTTAAACCAGCCTAATGCAGTTCCTTTAATCCCAATAACATGTTCAAGTCTGTGTAATAAGATACTGTGATCGACCGTATCAAATGCAGCACTGAGATCCAACAGGACAAGCACAGACACAAGTCCGCTATCAGAGGCTAAGAGGAGATCATTGGTAACTTTCAGCAGTGCAGTTTCTGTGCTATGATGCACTCTGAATCCTGACTGAAACTCTTCAAACAGATTATTTCTGTGTAAGTGATCACAAAGCTGAGCTGCAACTATTTTTTCAAGAACTTTAGACATAAAAGGGAGATTGGATATAGGTCTATAATGAGCCAACACTTCTGAATCAAGAGTAGGTTTTTTAAGTAAAGGTTTAATTACAGCAACCTTAAAAGTCTGAGGTACATATCCTGTCAACAAAGACAGATTAATCAAATCCAATATGGAAGTGTCAATTAAGGGGAAAACCTCCTTGAACAGTCTGGTTGGGATTGGGTCTAAAACACAAGTTGATGGTTTAGAAGAGACTATTGCTGTTGTTAGTTCAGAGAGATCAACTGGACAGAAGCCGTCTAAATATAAATCAGGTTCTAAAGATACTTCTAAAGCTGCTGTACTTGATGATACATCAGTGATAATAGTGGGAAGGACTCCATCAATCTTCTCTCTGATAGAAACAATTTTATTAATAAAGAAGCTCATGAAATCATCACTGCTGAGAGTTAAAGGAATAACTGGCTCAGCAGAGCTCGGACTCTTAGTCAGACTGGCTACAGTGCTGAAAAGAAACCTGGGATTATTCTTATTCTCTTCTATCAATGATGAATAATAAGCAGTTCTAGCTTTACGAAGGGCTTTCTTATACGTTATTAAACTATCTTTCCAGACTAACTGAGGCTCTTCTAAATTAGAGGAACGCCACTGTCTCTCCATCTTTCTTGCAGTCTGCTTTAAAGCACGCAGCTAATAAGATTATGTCTGAATTAATCTTGTGAACAATGTCAAATAAAAAAATTCAGTGGCAAAGCTGTGAAAATCAAACTGTTTGAAATGGTCAAGATATGATCCCACAACCTCCAACTGTAGCAAAACAGGTAAACAGGATTAGCATAAATTTGCTTTTAGGCTTATTTAGTTCTGATTCTGATTTTCATACATTGCACCAGTTTCTTAATATTGATGTTTTTACAATTAAACCTGTATAGCCAAAAAGAGGTGTTGTTCTGTCTGGCATCATGCTGCCACTACCATTGCGACTTGTTGATTTCAAGAGGAGTTGATGCTGATGCTGTGAGGTCTAATGTGTCTAATGTGCTAAACGGAAGCTCAGAGGAGACAGAGCCTTTTCCGCTGCCGGTCCTAAACTGTGGAACGACCTCCCATTTCACATAAGACAAGCCCCTGCACTGCCCATTTTTAAAACCCGTCTTAAAACCCATTTTTAACCCAGCATGAGACACTGTTTCTGTTATTGTTTTATTGTTTTTATTGTTTTAATGTTGTTATTGTTTTTACATTGTTCTTATGTTTTATGCCTTATATTTTGTGTTGTTATTCATGTACAGCATTTTGTTTCAGCCACGGCTGTTTTAAAGGGCTTTATAAATAAAGTTGAGTTGAGTTGAGTTGAGTCTTACTTCTATAATAATCTTTTATAATCTTCTATAATCCTATAGGTTTTAAGGATGGAACCCTGAGGCAGACAGAAAAGTTCAAAGTCTTCACACATGGCACTTGTATGTGTGCAGTCACCGGAGTTATGCTGTAGGAGTGTTTGCAGACATGGTGCTACCAGTGAAAGCACCCAGTCGGGAGGGAGTCTTGAATATCAAACTAAATTATGGATACGTGGGTTCAAATGGGCAGAAAATCAAAATCTGTGTCAAACATGAAAATGTGTTGAATGAAATACTTTAGTTGGTGCAAACATGACACTTAACATCCATCCACCCATTTTCTATACCCGCTTAATCAGCAAACTCAAACTCAGGGTCGCGGGGGGACTAGAGACTATCCCAGCTGTCATTGGGTGAGAGGCAAGGTACACCCTGGACAGGTCGCCAGTCCATCATAGGGCCACACAGAGACCATCCACGCACACACTCGCTTACTTGTAGTGTCAATTTAGAGTCACCAATGAACCTGACATGCATGTTTTTGGGCAGAGCCAGAACCCACGCACCTGAAGAGAACCCCCCCACACACACACAGGGAGAACATGCAAACTCCACACAGAAACAACCAGCCGGGATTTGAAACAGGAGCCCTCTTGCTGTGGGGCGATGGTGCTAACCACCATACCACCATGACACTTGCCTTATACCTCATATTTGAAGTTCATTCCGAGATCAGAATCTTACGTGAATACAAATATGATTCACACATACATGTCTCTGTACACAAGGCTAGTACGTTATATTTCTAAATGTCTCCACAGTCACTATCAGTTAAATACTGTTCAGGGTGAATAAACAGAATACAATACAATACAATACAATACAATTATTTGTATTGTCACTACAGAACATTTTGCATCATTTAACAGCAAGATGCCGTTGACAACTCTTTATCAATCTGCAAGTAGACAATAATAAAATAAAGATCGGGAATATAGTAGGTATAAGACAAATAAAAATAAACACTAGGAAAAGCAAGAATAATCAGTGGAAGAAAAGAAGAAAAATATAAAGAAGAAAAATAAACATTTGGAGGCAAAGGAAATAAACACTGAGGTGGATATAAATACTGAGATGATATATATACTGAGATGAGTATGTACAAGTAATAAATACTGCAATGGGTATGTACAGGGCTGAACGAATCTATAATGAGGTATTGATGTAGTACAAAATAGCAGCAGTAAACAGTGCAAAAAAAGAGAGCAGTAAATCATGCAATTGGTAGTGTAACAGTAAACTGTAAATAGTGCAGTTGGTGGTAAAACAGTACAAAGGCAGATAAAAGTGCAACTGGTGGAGATTAAAGTGACAGTGTATGCAAACTGGCAGATGATGATTAAAGTGAGTAAAGTGTAAAATCCCTGAGTGTTCAGTAAATAGTTCAGTGAGATGAGTGGGGTTGGCTGAGGGGTTACTGTGACTCCCCTTTCTGTGGTGTCAGCATTAATAAATTCATAAACTTGATGAATACGTTTAAACAAGCTATAGGAAACCACAAGGTAAAATGTGGCACAAGAAATGAAAACATAAACAATGAAGTCCACCCACAATATACTCCCAAAAAAATGTGCTTCGGCTTCCTCGTTCGGGTTTACCTAATCAAAATAAAATAAAAAGGTAATGGTAAGATTTACTGCTGTATGCACTTCACAAACCTAACTTCACACACCTACATACTGTTTCAATGGAATAAAAGAACTTCGACTTTTATCTAATACTTGTGTTTTCATATCCAGTAAATATACATATATTTATATATCTATATTGTTATGCGAGACAACAAACACAGGTGCGAACCCTGTCGCTGTTACTCCTCAACGTAAATATATGAAAGGAAACAAAACAAAGAGCTGGCTGGTGGACAGAGGTGAGTGAGAGGTGCAGCTGAGCTCACCGGTCAGATGTCGAAGGCGTCCTCGGACACGGTCCGGATAGCCCGCACTCCGGTCACCTGAGCGAAATCAGCCCATGCATGGTGACCGAGTCACAAATTCAGTTGGGGTGGGGAGAGTCTTTGGAAGCTGGTGTGTGTGTGTGTGCGTGTGTGTGTGTGTGTGTGTGTGTGCGCGTGTGTGTGTGTTCAGTTTCCAGCCAGTGATTGTCAGTTCCCTCCTTGGCCGTCTCCCAGGTGAGCTAAATAAGATCATCAAAACTCGCGCCAACACACGGACCGGAGGTGACATCACAGTTGACATGGTGACAGCTGCACATCATGTGTCCACCACCAGCTCCAAACAAAGCAGAAATAGAAAGGAGACCTAACCCCTTCATAACAATATATACTGTATATATATATATATATATATATATATATATATATATATATATATATGCTCGGTGCACGGATATGTCTGTCGAGGAAATCCTTCACAAAGAAACATCATAACCACTGTTTACTATGAGTAAACTTTACTTTAAGCAGGTCACAGATTACCTCTCACAAAATAACCTCCTTGACCCAAACCAATCTGGATTTAAGAGCTCGATCATGTCGCTTCGCATTGCTAAACATAAGATCAGGCCACACCTAACCCAAAACGCCACCCAGCTCCTGTTGCAGGCTATGGTCATTTCCCGCCTTGACTTCTGCAACGCTCTCCTAAAGGCCTCAGTATGCTTCTCTGTCGCTATCCGTCAATGCGTCTCCGTAGTCCGTCCTTTCGAAGTTCTCTGTCGGGCTGTCAGATACGCAAGGGAATTCACCTCCCGATCAGTATGCGTCGCTAACGACCCATCTCGCGACGTCTATCGTGAAAGTCATTGATTGATTGTTTACCATCCGGCTCCGTTCCACTCCTCACAGTGAACGATGGCGACCGAGAGAGAAAGACTGTTGTTGGAGTTAGAGCTTGTTGAAATTGAAATACAAATAATTGAATGTTGGCTGGCAAATTTGATGACCTTCTTAGTCGTGTGCAACCATTTATACAGCATCAGGGCACACACAGCATGCCAGTTGATGTTGCCCAGAGACTGGCTGTAACTTTAAGGATTTTAGCCTCTAGTGGGAGCCAACAGGCTGTAGCGGCGAGCTACAAACTGGCATTCTGCAGAGTGTTCCGCATTGTATCGGAAGTCTGCAAGGCGTTGTGGAAGGCTCTGCAACCAGACTACCTGCCATGCCCTTCAACCTGCCAGTGGAAAGCCATAGCAGAGGATTTTTGGCACCTGTGGAAATTTCCAAACTGCGTTGGAAGCATCGACGGCAAACATGTTCACATCAGGGCACCGCATCCTTCCGGGAGTGACTTCTTCAACTATAAAGGCTATCACTCCATTGTCCTGATGGCAACGTATCGCTTCACTACAGTGGACGTGGGAGCGCATGGACGAGAGAGCGACGGCGGACTTTTTAAAGAGAGCTCATTTGGATCAATGCTGCTCAACCACAAACTGAACCTGCCCCCACCAGCTGTTCTTCCTGGGACAAGGACTCACACCCCAGATGATTGTTGGTGACAATGCCTTTCCCCTGCACGTCAATCTGATGCGTCCATTTCCTGGTATGTTACAAATTATGTTAAATCACTGCAAAGTATATTGTCTTTGGATGAATTATTATTTTCTATTTAGTAATACTCTGCATTTTTTTCAGGGGCAGTTTTTGGGCAGGGACAAGCAGACATTTAATTACCGTCTCTCAAGACCCCACCGGGTGATTGAGAATACTGTAACGACCCAGAATAAAGGTAAAAGCACACAGTTGGCTTGTTTCCTCCTCTCCCTGTTGTAGCATGCTCAGAAAGGGAGAGAAAGAACATTTGTTTCTTCCTTCTTGACAACTAAGAGACATCTCACTTTATGACCAAGGAAAACCTCTTAACGGATTAAAAAAAAGATAAGAAACCAGGTGTGGGACCTTAAAACCCCAAAAGGTCCTCTGTTCAGCCTTTCTCCCCCAACAGGATACCACCATGCGATGTATGCATAATAAATTATGCATCGACACCTCCTGATAAGGAAAGCCAGCTGCGGTTTACTCCTTTGCCTTGCTTCAGCAGAAGAATGTTTCAGTTCTCTATTCCCCAGAGAGTGAAAATCCACTAGAAGCTACGGTTTTCTTGGACTAAAAGTGTGAAAATCGGGACTGGATGAGTCCACAGGTCATTTTAAGACTTTCCACATTTTCCTACGAGGATTATTCAAGAAGTTACAAAAACATTATTTTTATAGAAATCCTCCGGTGGAGCCACAGTGCCACCCAGAGGACATGAAAAACGGACACTTTTCACTGTATCAGCCAGTAATCAGAAAGTTAAAATACCATGTATGTTTTAATGTTTTCATTATTGCAATGCCTAATCCAATGGTTTAAATTCTACAGGTATTAACCGTAGTTAAACCCAGACGTATTAAACGTCTGGGTTTCTCTGCTCAAGCTGCTGCCCCCGCGACCCGATCCCCGGACAAGCGGCAGATAATGGATGGATGGATGGAGGTATTAACCAAAAGTTGCATTTGCCTTCATTAACAAGAATTCCCGAAAGTTGTCGTATCATTTTCATTGTGATAATATGAAGTATTCTGTGTTGATGACCGTTTCCTGCTCATATTTGTGTTTATGCCTGTTCTTATACCAACATTATTGTCTGTTATGAACATTATATTGTCTAAATCAGTGTAACGTAGCAGAATATGTTTGGAAGAGAGAATTCCCTTTTTTCTGAATTCTTAAGGGCAGATTATAGTTCTGCGTCTATCGTCTTGACGTGTTGCTTTGCTCTGGTCGCAAACCACTTTTCATGTTATGGTTCTGCAACCTCGGTCTGGAATTTCTAGGGACGCACAGCAGTTTCCCCTCGCGAGAATTTCGGTGGGTGGTGACAAGAACTTCGGCGGCGCCGGCGGAAGTGTTTATCTTTCAAAAAAAAAAAAAGTGTATGCAAGATATGGATCTAGAGTTGCTCGACATCGAAGAAGAACAGCTTATTTTATTGGAGTTGGCGAAAATGCAAAGGAGGAAGCCACACAGACAACCGGAAATTCACACCGAGGACCAATCACAGCCGCTTTTGTCTGCGCACTTCCGTTGGTGGTCTGCGTGCGTCTGTCGCGTAGTCGGGATTTTTTTGAGGTGCACGAGGACGCGCGCAGAGCCTCTGCGTGGGGGAGTGGTCAAGATTTTGACGCTCGCAGAGGCTCTGCGTCCCAGCGTCAGAGGCTTTGCATCTGAAGAATAAATCAGCCTTTACAGTTCAACCCCCTTTTTACAGCCTTTTGGCTCCTGGGTCAGCTAAAAGCTGATTGGTCGAAAGCTGAGCGTCACACTGAGCTTAAAGCCAGAAGCACGCTTTCGACTCGCTCTCTTGTTAAGGATTCAAAAAACAAGAGAGAGACGAAGAGTTAAGAATCCTTATCTCTTCGTCTCTCTCTTGTTTTTTGAATCCTTAACTCGTAGTCTCTTTTTGTTTTGCTCCTTTGCTTTTGACTCTTCATACTTAGCCCTTTTTGTTATCTAAGTCTGGTTCCGATACCCGCGAGTGTTTGGTTAAAGGTGGGGTATGAGATGTTTTCTGGAGCATTTTTTATCATATTGTCTGAAAACCTCCTCACGACCCCATTGCACCCACTAAAATAGAATGTTTGGAAAAAAAAATTATATTTTAGTCCATTGTAGAGGGTGTAGCAAGAGGAAATGTCTGACCAATAGAAGTCATGATGAGAGTTACTTCTATTGGATTCTGACATGCCAATCAACCGTCAGCCCCCCTCACCCCTCCCCCTGCGCGTTCACAGACTCGTGACTCGTTCATGTGGTTTGAAGGCGTGGTTTCGAGGGGTGGGCTGAAGGGAGAGGCAAGGTTGTGTATTTTCAAAAATATAGCTTGCAGGAACCGTTTTTCCAAGATCTCATACCCCACCTTTAAGCTTGGACAGCACCGGCCCGAACTCAGACACTCTACGCCAAAGAAGAAGAAGAAGCAGAATTTGGGAGGACTGTTATTCGACGCCACGGAAACACAGCCTCCGACAACGACGTTCATCAGAAGGAAATCACACTCCAACTGTACCACGAAGTAAGGTGCTGAATTCTGAAATCCTTGAAACGGTGGACATGCTGAATCCTTCCTCTGAAAGCGGTGGCTGTGCAGGAATCCTTAGAAAGTAACCGGCCGAAGTGATTAGCCATATAAACTCCGGGTGAAGACCCAGACTTAAGATTACGTAGTCATTATTCATCCCTCTTAGTTTAGCAATCTCTCTCTCCCAACCGTATTTCATTATAACAACTGCAAACTACCCATATTCTGTCCCTTTATCAACTGTTTATATATATGCTTGTGGAATGTTAAATAAATGCTTGTAATAAGTCATCAGAGCGTCACGGAAAAGTTATTAAGCATCGGTTGTCTCTTCAGAACAGAACTCATTTCAGTGAGACTTCTTATTTCATAACCTTAACAGTTTCTCCTCCCAGGACTGACGAAATTAAAGGCCTACAGAAAGCTGACACTACACCCAATACATAATGATAATACATACACAGAGGAACAATAATGATCATTGGACCCTACACCAAAACATTTCATAAACGCATGAAATTTGCGATTTTGAATTTGCCGCTTGGAAATCCTTCCTGGAATTCCAGACTGGGGGCAGGGCTTCCGTGCGACGTCACAAGTGCCATGGTTTTTCCTGGCTGCCGCTATTGTAGTACGCTTGTTGAGTGGTGAAGGCAATAAAACGTTGGGTTCAGTGCAGTTTTTATTGCGAGTAGATGTACGAAGTGCTGTGGGTGCGTGTGTTGCACTCAGCACCAGCAGCTTACACCACCGGGGACAGAGGAAGCAGAGAGACCTGCGGTTGGAACTTGTGTCTGTGTCTCCCTGTTCGCCTGCCTCCTCTCTATGGCGTGATCTTTGTGCCACCAGGTTGAGCGCGCAGTGACACTGATTTGAGGGCACAGATCTATCTGAAGGAACAATAATTTTAAGCGTGTGCGTATGAATCTCACACACGCTCGCTCATAGGTGCTCGGACACGCGCTCAACTCTGACAAACTGCTCGCTCGAACGGCTCACTCTGCTCGCGCTCGGCTCTATCTCTCTGCTCGCTCGCGGCTCTGTCTCTGCGCTCACAACTCTGTTAGTTGTATGTAAATGAGCCACACCACCAGCCAATCACAGACTGGTAGTTTTCACAGACTGGTATTTGTGTGATAAATAATAAAAAAATAAAGAGGAAGAATTGTAATAATCATGTTAAAACTGGTGTAGTTGGGTGCTAGCTAGTTAGCCTACTGATTACTGTTGTAGGGTGTCACAAATATTTTAGAAAAAGAAACCTAACATCAACTTTTTTATTTGTTTCTCTTTATATTCTTTTATGTATTTTTAATGCTTCTTCCACTCCCTGCTGCAATGCTTTTATTTTATGTAAAGCACTTTGAATTGTTCTGTACATGAAATGTGCTACAAATAAATTTGATTTTGATTTTGATTTGATCAAAATCTAAAACGGTAGAAAAATAAAACTACACCAGCTTAGGAAATTAAATATTTGTAGTATTGAAGTGGTTGTTTTTACCTAGTAAGTTATGAACTATAGCAGCTGACCCACAGTGGGTTTTTTGAACTTTTAAACTGATCAATTGTGTTATTGGTTTAATCTGTAATGGTTACTGGTTTGACAAAAAAATATAACATCTAGTATAATTCCTTTAGGGTGATGATAGAAGTTCAATTGAGTCTGCAGTGATTGGCTGGTGGTGTGGCTCATTTACATACAACTAACAGAAGCCCCTTTCACACTGCCGAATAACCCGCGTTTAATCCGCGAATTTAGCGTGTCCGCTGTTGCGTTCACACTGCCGACCCGGGCTGCCGCGTCAACTCGACTCGCCTTTCGACCCGCGTTGGACCCTAGTCTTTTTGCCGAGCCGAGTTTGGTGTGAACGCAATTGACGCGGGTCGGACGTGGGCGTGGCGTGACGTGAGGAGTTTAAAAGACAGAATGGACAGCTGATTCAGAACAACAGCGACAGGTGAGGACAAGTTTTACTCTGTTTTACATCTAGTTCGAGACATTTTTTAATATGGCCAACTGGGGAGACAAGGAGGTCCGCGAGCTCCTCAGCCTCCGAGCAGAGGACGTTATTTACCGCCACATTTCGGGGACTATAGTGCTCTAGTATTCTCCGCATATGTTCTTCGGCGGCATCCCACGTTGTAACCATCCACACCCCGTAAAATAACATCTCCATGAACTGCATATACAATTACAAAAACGAGTCCTCAAGGTGTATTTAACCCTACCTCCGACGCATGGCTTGTGCCTACGTCATTGTACACGCCCAGCATTTTATGTGTTTCGTGTGACGCTCTGCCACTAGGCAATGCCCCCTGAACTCGGCTTCAGGCGACACGGGTCACCAACACGCCAAGCGTTCACATTGCTCGACGCGGGTCGAAGGTGCAATTTGGACCCGCTAAGGTAGCGGGTCGCAGTGTGAAAAGGGCTAGAGTTGCGAGCGCAGAGACAGAGCCGCGAGCGAGCAGAGAGATAGAGCCGAGCGCGAGCAGAGTGAGCCGTTCGAGCGAGCAGTTTGTCAGAGTTGAGCGCGTGTCCGAGCACCTATGAGCGAGCGTGTGTGAGATTCATACGCACACGCTTAAAATTATTGTTCCTTCAGATAGATCTGTGCCCTCAAATCAGTGTCACTGCGCGCTCAACCTGGTGGCACAAAGATCACGCCATACCCCTCTGGTGAAATCAGCCAGAGCGCATCCCGCCGTGTTCAGCTCCCTGCGGTGCGGACACTCAGGGGGAATCCACCTGGCGGAGAGCGGACACACCTCGGGATGGATGCCCTGAAATCAGCCGGCAGAGCGATCATCAAGAGCCCCGGCGTCCCGCGGCACACATGGGGAACTTCCAAGCACGAAAGTGAGTGGGAGTATACTTGTGTTTGGACAAGGTTTCAGTGCCGCAAATGTAGCAACAGTGGTGTTAACTATCAGAGATGGAGAGTAGGGTGTTATGGGATTCTGTCTCTTTGTTGCAGCCTAATGGACTGTTATGTTTTATTACCAGTGAACTTTTTTTGTTCCTCCTGCTTTGGTGCCAAACAGTCCAGCTGTGTATACAGCGGTGGAAATAGCTGCACAATTACACACTGCTTTTGTGACTCGTGGCCTAGACCAAACACAGTGTATGCTCACCAATCGGCATTCTGAAGACGACCAAAATCACCATGATCACCATCATCGTCCCCACTGCTCTCGGACTCGGACTCCGACCCACTGTCACTGGCAATGGCTGGTTCGAACCTGTATTGTTCTAGCCCCAATCCCTCCTCGGATTCTTCTTCAGGCTCTTCATTGTCTTCTTCATTGTCATCAACAATATTCGGATCGAAATTTGCCGTGAAGAAGCTGTCCAGGTCTGGCAAACTGCTGTTGATTGTTGAGGGTTGTTCCAGCAGCTGGCACTCGTGACGTCACGCACCTATCGTCTGCTACTTCCGGTTTGCCAAATTCAAGTCAAATGTGGTGATAATTTATTGGGTCTGATCAGGACTATCCAGGGGCCTAAAATTATTTTAAAATCATAAAAAAATTCCATGGTATATAAGGAATCGATCTGCTATTTCAGTTTTGTGCAAAAAAATCACCTTTCTGTAGGCCTTTAAGGTTAATAATCAATCTGGTAGGTGGTGCCCCCTTTCTGTTATTTAATGCATTGTCAGTGCATAACGCTACACTGTCAATCACTGGACCGCAGGTCATGTCACTTAGTTGTGGGCTGGTGATTGGTGGAGAGGAGTGGGCGTGGGCCAGTCTGTGTGCAGGTTTGGTGCTCTCCTGCGGGTTGGTTGCGGAGCAGTACTGAGAGTCACCCGTGTTCCTTGGCCAGAATGATTGTACTGGAAGTTGTGAAGTGTAAAGCTTAATAAAAGAGCAATTCGGCAACCGCTGGTCTCAGAGCCTCCGCAAAGTCATTACAATACATTTGGCATAATGGCAGCACGGTGGAGAATTTTTGGAAGGCCAATCGAGTTCCTGCCAGACAAGGTTGTGGTTGTGGTAAAGGCTTGTGTTGTTCTCCACAACTATCTGGCCTACACCGACGAGGCAAACACGGCAGAGAACCGCTACATACCGCCTACATTCTCTGATGCAGACTCTGCTGGAGTGGTGCAGCCTGGTGAGTGACGCAGAGTTGTGGATGGCAACTCAAACCTGGGACCTATCAATTCTGCAGAGATGTCCAGGATCCGTTCTACCAGAGTTGCTATGGGTGTCAGAACTGAACTTATGCAATTTTTTATGAAGCCAGAGGGAGCGGTACCATGGCAGGACGATATTGTGTCGCTTGGCACGTTGTTACTGAGATTCTTTGCTGTTACATTGTAATATGTATTAAAAACTACAAACCATAACATGTCACCACCGTCACCACCGTTTGTATAAAAATATATTGGATTATGATATAAATGTATACTTTTTAAGAATAGGTCTGAAGTAGCTAGCAACAAACAAGATGGCTAATGTGAACAAGTCATTCATATCATGTGAAAGAGTAGGTTTTTGTAACCAGCGTCAGATGTCACTGCCGTCATGGTTTTCTGTCTGACAGTGGTGACGTACAGACTGACGGTGCTGACAAAAACCTCAAAATGGTCCTCAATGGAGGCTACAATATAATTGTTGCTCATAATAAATACCAATGTGACCTGGAATGTTTAATTAACCTCTTATATTTTTGTTTATGTTTTTATCCAAATTCCCAAGAATCAAATAAACATCCAAACTTTTTCAAAACTTATTTGGTTAATTTTATTTCTTTAGTGCAAGGTGCAAAACAATTAAGGTGCAAATAAAAAAAATAAATCCAGAATGCCAGTCTTTTATTGCCGCTGTGCATGGAGCAAGCTGTACACCTCTCGACAGGAACCTTTCGCAGCAGGTCTGCCACAGTCTGCCCGAACCTAGAATGCTCACCTGTGTCCTGCAGCCTTTGTTCGATGGACAGATTGCACTCTTCTAAGCACTCCAGTGCTTTTGCAAGACTGTCATCAATGTCCCTCTGCCTCTTCTTCTTCTGGCCCCTGCAGGACAGAAGAGATGGAGCAGTCATGGGGGCTGCAGGAGTGGATGGAGAGGGTAGGCTCGTGGATGAGTTCCCAGGTGCGATTTCAGACTGGGACGTTGTCAGATCTCCTTGTTGTCGTTGCGGGGGATGAGACGCAGGATGAACGATCGTACGAATCGGGGGAGGTGTTCTGTGATTCGATGGGGGTTCTGGTATGCACAGAGAATGGGTCCAACGACCCATATACCGACACTGGCGGTGAGGTCTGTTCCTATGGTAAAGAAAGAGCAGATAGTTTGTCTGTTAGCAAAAGAAAATCAAAAATGGCTACAATGGCCAAAGTCACAACTTTATACACTGCATTAACAATTTGTTAGTTTGCACTACCACTACACACATTCTACCATAGCATCTTGATGCACGTTTCGATGTCCATCCCAATAGTATCTGCGATATCTCGCCAAGAGTTGTTGGTCATCTGTGCGTCCTTGTAATCTTTTTCGTTTTTGCACATTTTTGCACATCCTCAATAAGTCGTTCCTCAATCTGCTCCATTTTTTTTTTTAAATGTTCAAGGTGGCTTGAAATGTTGACCAGCACACAGTAAACGGAGTAAACAGGCAACGGAGACCGCAAGGGTTGTGATTGTTCGTATGCTAAATGCAAATAAATGTATTTTCCAGAAACAAAAAGTGAGCCGTAATACAAAAAAATAATAAAAAAAATAAAAACTTGACTTGGATTAAACAAAACAAAACCTGACATGAAACTATGACAAACCTGATACACAGCATGAGTCACAGTGACAGGGTAGGATCTGGCACTGGTACATGGGAAACCTGGAAACTAAATACTGAGGGAGTGATTGGTTTCAATGGATGCTTACCGCGAGCACTTCGAAGATTCGAAACAGGCAGCACAGGGCCTCTCGGAGAAGTGGGGAGTAAGCAAGGCATTCGAGAACACTCGGGTGAGAAAGGTAAAAGTGCACTTTGATGAACTGTGTCAAGACGAACGCCTTGCAGATGCCGAGTCTTACTTTAGAGTGCATGTGTTTAATGCATGTCTCGATATTGTCATCTCTCAGTTGACCCAGCGATTCACTGGTTTGCGATCAACAGCAGAACATTTCAAAGCCATACAACCCGTGACACCCGTGACGACGAACTGTTTCTGCAAGCAAGCAAACTGGTGGACATCTACAGAGATGACATAACGGCAGATTTCCCCATTCAGCTGCTGTCATTCTGTGCTTGTCTAAAACACCGCAATTCACAAATGAAGACAGTGCGAGAGTTGACGAAGATGCTACTCGTTGAGAACAGCTGCATCACAGCAAGTTTCGGAGAAGTTTGCAGAGTTCTCATGATCTTCCTCACAATCCCAGTGACAGTGGCCTCTGCAGAGCGTTCCTTTTCCAAACTAAAACTAATTAAAAACTACCTGAGGAGCTCAATAGGACAGAGTCGTCTCTCTGGACTCGCCATACTGTCAATTGAGAATGCCCGTGCGCGTCAGCTGGATGTACAGGATATGATTGAAGAGTTTGCGCAGAGGAAGGCACGGAAGATGCATCTATGATGTGAGTAAAAACTTTATTTATCTTAAAATAGTCATGTATTAAAGGTGGGGTAGGGGATCTTTTTCTGGAACATTTTTTTACATATTGCTTGAAATACTCTTCACACCCCTATTGCAACCAATTAATTAAAGGTTTTGACACAAATATGAAAAGTTTTAGTGGCCTCTAGAACGTACAATCTAGGAAAAACACTATCCAATCATACTGAACGGACCGTTAACAATGATTGGATTCTGATGCCGTCTATAAAACTGCAATCTGCTCCTCCCTCCCCCTCCTTCCCCCTGTGCGCGTACCCTGCTCCGTGAACGAATTACGCGTCCAGAAGCTTGGCAGGAAGCTAAACTAGAGCCAGCTTGGCTAGCACCTAGCATTATTAAACGTATAGTTATCATATACTAAATACTAAATACTAAATACGGCAACGATCGATGCTTGCTGTCAGAACAGCGCTCGTGCACCTTCATGCTCATGCGCGTTCATGTACTCTAGAGGCGTGCCTTCGGGGGGAAAGTGAAGAAAAGGGTTGGGACTTTTTACCTGTGTATTTTCAAAATGCAGCTTTGCTGGACTCAAAATCCAGGATCTCCTACCCTACCTTTAAGCCTAAGTGTTGGGTTGTGTTTATTCTGACCTGAGAGTGTGTTTATTATGGTGCGCCGTCACCTATGCGTTTTCATTAATTTGGTGCGCCGTCACCATTTTTCTGTTTATGTGTCCAGTTTATTGGGTGTTTATTCTGGCCTAAGAGTACAGTGTGCGTTTATTATGATGCGCCGTCATCGATGTGTAGGCTAGGCCTATATGTTTTCATGGCTATGGTGCGCCCTCACCAGCATGTTTTCATGGACGTGGTGCGCCGTCACCAATGGTTCCATTTAAGGTGCGCCGTCACTATTTTTCCATGTGTGTGATGTGTGATCATAAACTACTGAGAATTGCATAATTGTATGTTCTTGGCCTATTTATGGAACTGTCGCCCTATCCTGGACCTTTATCACATGTTGTACGGAATATGGGGCTCACCTAGACAATGTTGCTTACGGGCCTATTGTTGTGTCGTTACGCCACTGATTGGGTTTGAGTTTATTTATTTAAAGCAGGGACAATACATATTAATGAACATATACATGTAAATATGCAAGATTATAGCCAATGGCTAATTTCCATCTTTAGTCCATTGGTGAGTGCAGCTGTGGGGAAAAACACAGGTGTTGTGAGAGAAGGTGATGGCAGGGCAACAGAAACTATGGGGAACATGGCAAAACTAAAGACGAGACCTGAGCTTAAAACTAAGACAAAACTAAAAACTAAACAGGAACTAAGACAAAAACTCAGAGACATGACAGTACTTGGTTTATCAGAAAAGAAGAGCAGGAAACACACACTGAACTGACAGGTTTAGTCCAAAAGAAATGCTCACAAAATTCCAGTCCTGACAAACATTGGATAAGTCCAAAGGACAGACAAAATACAAGACAGGACCCTGTAGAATACATAGAAAATGTGACATGAAAATCTGAAAGTTTGTAGGAAAATAACAGGCTGCGAAAAACAGACTGACAAACTAACTAGAGAGGAGCCAGTATAAGGCTTGAAATAGGTGGAAAAAATCCTTTTATCTCAATTTGCACACATTCAATTCCTTCACTTATACTCCAATATTCTTAGTCCCTCCCACGACAGAGGCGAGCAGAGGTGGCAAGCACAAAAACAGAGAAAGAGAGGAGAGGTGAGAGCCATTTCACGGAATAAGATGTCTTTGCTTCGGGTTGTCATTTTAAACCACAGTCAGTTCAATGAAATCGACACAGCTGCATAATTTAGCCATTATTTTTTCAGCACACAGCTGTATTTATTTATTAATCTAATCATATCAAATGAGCATTATATTTGTGTCAAAGTGTCATGGAAGCCTGAAAAACAAAGAATACACTGGTACATCCTCACTTTAAGCTCCTCTGGCCTTTTTTATTTGCTCTTCTCCACATGCCAAATTTTGGCTATGAACAATTTCTTGTTCACAGGCAGGAGGACAAAGAAGAGAAAATTAAGCTGAAATTGGACAAATGAGATGAGCCTTATTAAACAATTACATGGGGTAAAAATAATGAATAATCTCAAGAGTGATTATACGACAAATATATAAAAGAAACAAGATTTTCACTAAAGAAATGGTGGAAAAAACATCTGAATGGTGGGTAAAAAGTACAGGAAACACATGAGAAAGCCAGGACTTCAAAATAAATAGGAACAAGAAACTTGGAAAAAACCCTTTACCATTACACATCAAATGAGTGGATCAATTCCAGCTGTGTGTCAGCTGAAAAATGCTTCAATATAAGGATACAGATTCACAAGTTCAAAATTTTTGGAATAAAGAATGGTCAACACAACACATTTGCTTTAATTGCTTAAAGAAATTTAGCTTGTGGTGTAAAAGTGTTTTGAGTGGTCAACTGTAACAGAAAATCTCTACCTGAGCAGAAATTTACATGGCAAGGTGGTGTGGTGGATAGAACCTCTGCCTCACAACAAGAAGGTTCCAGGTTTGATTCCCAGACCTTTCTGTGTGGAGTTTGCATGTTCTCCCTGTGTATGCCTGAGTTCTCTCTGGGTACTCCAGTTTACTCCCACAGTCCAAAAAACATGCATGTTAGATTAAATGGTAACTCAATTGTCCCCAAGGAGTGAGTGTCAGCATGCATGGCCCTGGTGAACTGTCCAGGATGTACCCTGCCTTTCGCCTGACAACTGGGATGGGCTCCATCCCCCTGTGACCCTAAATTGGATTAAGCAGGTATAGAAAATCGATGGATATTCAAATGTAAATAATTTCTTTGTCTTCTGTCCTATTTTTTCATCTTTATTGTTCTTATTTAAGAAAAACAAGTATCGAACAATGTTCAGTTACATACAAAGTAAATTTTTGTAATGAACCTCCCCATAGCCTATCCTCCTCTGGTTCTTTTTTTATCTGCCAAAACCTTAATTCTTTCTCTGTCTCAGTGATAAATGCCCCATTCCTCTTTCTATAAATATCAGTATACATAACCTATTCTATTCAGCTTCTGTAATCTCTGTTGGTATTCAGTACTTGTCCACATAGTTTGTCTCTGTGAAAGCTTATGTTCCCTTTTCAACTCTATTGCTCAGTCTGTTTACAGAGTGGAGTGTAGCACATGTTTTAATCTAGAGGCAGGACAAATGAAGTCCTATCTGGCCCAGCCATGCTTGCAGACAGTTGAGGAGAAAAGGGGGTAGTATGTGTTATAAAGAAAAAGCTTGAGAATTTATATGTAAATGACTAGGAAGAAATGGAGTGTATAGGTGAAATTGTGGTGTCATAAAAAAAGACAAAAGACAGGTATTGTTATACATCAGAGTTCACTACTTTAATTGAGTGTAGTGAATTAAACAGTTGGAAGCTTTGTATTGTTTATTCATTCAGGCTGAACTGCTCTGAGTAAGCAACCTTGGACTCTAAATGATGATGTGCAATAAAGTTTTCCCCCTTAACAAGTTCAAAAGTTTCAACTCGGAGTTAGTTATAGGATGCGAATCGAACAGCAAGATTAAAGGTCTTGCATTTGGCTTGGACCTGCATTAAAAGCAGACAGTGGTGGCACTGAATGAACTTAAGTGTGTGCTGTTTATGTATTCTGTTGCAGTGAGCACATAATAAGAACCACTGCGGGAAAGTGATGGGGTTTTACATTTTATATTGAAAAAAAGCCATCATAAGAAAGCTTGCAGTGCAATTTCTTGTTTGAATAAAGATGTAAAATACACTGTGAATGTACGCAGTTGGACTTTTTGAATTAAAGATGCCATTACGTTATATAAGGTGATCAAAAAGTAGGTCACAAGGTTTCACAAAACTATTCTCACTACCAGTATTTCGCATACAAATGCTTGTTCGGGAGCCTGCTGGGCTGATTTTGAATACACAGGCTACCTATGTGTGCCACTTATAGATGTACAGGGTTTCTAGAGCTTAGAACAAGGATGTCCAAAGTCGGTCCTTGACTTTTTTTCTATCTGAGCCACAGGATTTGAGAAATTTGTAAAATTTGTACAAGAGCCATATCTGAAACTTATGTTGTTCATTCTAAACAATATATGTTAGGGATGGGGCGATCGGTGGCGTAGTGCAGTGTTTCCCAACCGGGGGTACGCGGCGCACGGGGAGATTTTTTTTTTTTTTTTTTTTAAGGTCACACAAAAGTGTTTAGTCCCAAGCTTGTAATATGTGGACAAAATAATGTCTGGTGTGGAATTTAGTAATATGCTATTTACAATTTTAAAGAAGATAAATCTTCTCAGCATGGGCTATGTGGAGCTCATCAATAGGGACTTTGCGCTACAACAACCCGTTTCCCAGGGAAGACAATGATCTGTGAACCAAAATACAAAAGCATAGCAAGCGATAACGTTTACAAAAAGTCTGGCTGCTAGTGCAGATGGATAAATGGTTAAAACGTCCAGTTTCTCTGGATCCAGGGGGTTCGGAGGAGACAGCAGAGAAACGGAAGAAAGAGGCCAAAGCTAAGCCCAGGCAGTACAATGAAAACTACATTTTGTATGGTTTCACCACGTCAACGTCAACATCTTCGGAACTACCGCAGCCTCAGTGTTTCTTCTGTGGTGAAATTCTGGCAAACAGCGCAATGAAGCCAGCACATTTGCAAAGACACCAGAGCACCAAGCACCCTGCAAAAGTAGGGAAAACTGAAGAATTCTACAAACGAAAGCTGTCAGAATTTAAGTCAGGACAGATTCAGAATACAATGGCGAAAGCCACTAATGTGTCCACCAAAGCCCTGGAGGCGTCTTACGCCGTATCGCTGCTTGTAGCACAATCAAAATTTCCTCACTCAATTGCTGAAGAACTAGTTCTCCCTGCAGCGACTCGCATGGCTGAAATTATGCTAGACGAAAAAGCAGCTGAGACATTCAAGAAAGTTCCCCTGTCAAACAACACTGTGGCCCGTCGGATTGATGATATGGCTCTTGATATTGCGGGACAAGTCGTGGACAAAATAAAACGAGCCGGTCAGTTCGCTTTGCAGCTGGATGAAATGACAGATGTGAGTGGAGAAGCGCAGCTCCTGGCCTTCGTTCGTTACAAAGATGTGTCGGACATTAACGAGCATATTTTGTTTTGCAAAAGACTGCCAGGAAAGACAACCGGGGAAAAAATGTTTCTGGTTATTGACAGTTTTTTCAAAGAGAACGATATACAGTGGAAACAATGCAGCCACATCTGTACTGATGGCGCGGCTGCAATGACCGGGAGCGTGAAGGGACTGTTCGGACAAGTGAAAAAGGTAAACCCCGACATTAAATGGATGCATTGTATTATCCACAGAGAAGCACTGGCTAGTAAGAGAATGAGCCCTGATCTAAATGCTGTTATGAATGACGGTGTGAAGATGATAAACTTCATCCAATCCCGGCCACTGAATCACAGACTGTTCGAAACTCTTTGCCACGAGAGTGGTGCGCAACACGACCAGCTGCTGCTTCACACAGACGTCCGCTGGCTGTCTCGTGGGAAAACACTACTGAGGCTTTATGAACTTCGCAGAGAAGTTTTTGCGTTTTTGAAGGAGCAGCTGCATCCTCTTGCTGTGGTGTTTGAGGATGCCAATTGGGTGGCACGTCTGCCATATCTCTATGAGGTGCCACCAGGGACATAAATCAGAATTAACTTCCATATACACATGTGAAATTAAACTCTTCCACATACTATACTCAAAACCTTGCACAAACACTAGTGAAAAGCTCTCTCATAAACTAGTGAAAACATTTACCTCTTATATAACCTACTCAAAAGCTCTCATACACACTACTGAAAAGCTTTCATATATACTAGTGAAAAGCTTTACCTTTCATATATACTAGTAAAAACCTCTCATACACATATGTCAAACCTCTCATACATATATGTCAAACCTCTCATACACATATGTCAAACCTCTCATATACATATGTCAAACCTCTCATACACATATGTCAAACCTCTCATATACATATGTCAAATATTTGTGGATTTCAGTTGAAACGGAAGGCATTTCAGTGAAACAGGAAGGTGTTTTATTAAACCGGGAGTTGTAGATTTTAAACAGAAGTCATTCTGGTTAGCTTCGTGCATTTTGTGCAATCTCCTGCCGGTATTTTATGAAATAAAATAAACGACAATTGCTCAGCCACCCGCTGAATACCTCACACAAACAGCGGCATTACTCAACTTTATTTTGGCTTCAACGGAGACCCTGCAGCTGGCAAAGGCATGCTGCGCTGGCAGGACGGAAAAAGAGATGCTAAGCGGCTATCCACCGAGTCCGGAGCTGGAGTTGAAGTGATCGGTTGCTGCCCAAGCCTTGTAGCATTTGACAGGGTCCTGATCGTCTCCGTTGTAGCATTTGACAGGGTCCTGATCGTCTCCGTTGAAGCTAAAATACTGTAGACGCGCGCTCGATTTTCAAGTGTAGATAGCACGACCGTGCCTTTCCGAAGCGCAGATGGCGTGACCGCAGTCCGCTGAACACCTCACACAAGCAGTGGCATTACTCAACAATATTTTAGCTTCAACGGAGACGATCAGGACCCTGTCAAATGCTACAAGGCTTGGGCAGCAACCGATCACTTCAACTCCAGCTCCGGACTCGGTGGATAGCTGCTTAGCATCTCTTTTTCCGTCCTGCCAGCGCAGCATGCCTTTGCCAGCTGCAGGGTCTCCGTCGAAGCCAAAATAAAGTTGAGTAATGCCGCTGTTTGTGTGAGGTATTCAGCGGGTAGCTGAGCAATTGTCGTTTATTTTATTTCATAAAATACCGGCAGGAGATTGCACAAAATGCACGAAGCTAACCAGAATGACTTCTGTTTAAAACTACAACTCCCGGTTTAATAAAACACCTTCCTGTTTCAACTGAAATGCCTTCCGTTTCAACTGAAATCCACAAATATTTGACGTGTGTATGAGAGGTTTGACATATGTGTATGAGAGGTTTGACAAATGTATATGAGAGGTTTGACATGTGTGTATGAGAGGTTTGACATGTGTGTATGAGAGGTTTGACGTGTGTATGAGAGGTTTGACATGTGTGTATGAGAGGTTTGACATATGTGTATGAGAGGTTTGACATATGTGTATGAGAGGTTTGACATATGTATATGAGAGGTTTGACATATGTACATGAGCATTACAACATGTTCTTTACCAAAAACTGTAAACCTGCACTCTCCAACTGGTCAAAGTTGGCTTTTATAGGGGCATAGGGCATATGTACTGGTTGTAAGTTGTTGTAAGTCCTCTCTCTGCCCACTGAATACCAGACGCATAATGATAAAGTAATGCTACATTCAAGTTATACCTGCATTTGTCTAACTATAACCCATAGCATGTCTTGTATAGACGAGTGGACAATCTGAACCCTGAAACACAGATAGGAAACAAAACTAAACAGAATCAAAAAAGAAGAGGCTGCCTAAAATTAAGCTGAAAGTTAAGCTGACAAAGAAGTAGAGAAAACCTGATTTCAATCTAAAATTGACTGGTGTACAAAACATAAAAGTCCTGAAACAAGGCAAACACTAAGTTGATGAACAAGGAACAGACACAAATGCAGAACATATGGAAATTAAAACCCAATAACCTAAAAACAAAGCCCAGATAGACTAAAGAAACAGGCAAACACTACAGATCATGACAGAAACTCCATACTGTGATTAACCTTCATCGTGTTTTACTGACGGTGGGGTGTTTACTTCCTTATGGTCCTCATATCATTGTTTATTGAAAGAAAGAAAAAAAGATGTACTAATGAAAAAGTGATGACAGTCTGTCCTTATTGTGCCTTATTTTCAGGTGTTCACCAATGGAACCCTTGTTTCTTCTTTTTTTTCTCACCTACCGCACAAGCCAACCTGCACCAACCATGCTGTGCCTTGAAAGTGTCTTTACAGTTTATGACTCTGAAACTTTTCGATAACATTACAAACTGCTGAATCAGCAGTGATATTTATATCATGATAATTGGTGATTGTCTGATAGCCTTTATAATTGTGTGAACATTGCTACTGCTATCAGACATTTTCTTGATTCACTTTGAAAATGAAATTGAAAACAATTTGACATTTTTATGTGAACACTGAATATGAACACAAAAACTGAAACACAAATAGGTTTTGTGTATGTATGCATGCATAAAATCCTCTGAGGTACATTAGACGCACAGTTAAGCACTGCAGGTTTATTTTAGATCCACCAATGTGTCATATTGTCCTGCAATCAAAATTTTCAAATCCTCATTAATGTGCTTTCTTGTTTTTCAGGTTGTCAGGGATGCAACACTTCAAGCATTGAGAAGTGATCCATGTCTGCCATTGCACAATTTGTAATCATGACACGAGCCTTTTCCCCTATCTGTTCAAGTACCCCCCCTGTATCACAAGGTCCCTGAGTATGGTCATGCATGCTCTATTGCAAAAAAAAAGCTGGATTTTTAAGTGGAAAATGACCTCAGAAAACTCAGAGGAGACATGAAACACTGGAATTTTTAAGATTCCTATCTACAGCACAAATTCATTTAGAAATAGGGCATGTGTCAACTGTTTATTTGCAGTTATAAACTACTGTGGTCAAACTGAAGTACAAAAGAACTTAATATCCTCTGGTGTCTAAATTTTGCATGGCGTACCTTCTGCTGTGATGTAGACAATGAAAAATTAATGACAGCACCAAGCCACAACTGATCTGAGTTAGTGAATAGCCAATCAACAGGTTCAGCTAACACAATCATGTTCTCAATGTCACTCGCTCAAAGGCTTGTTACTGTAACTCTATCATGGGAAAGAGACAATAGTATGGGTTTGTAATCAAAGTAATCCAAGTTATTCAAATTAATGTATGTTTTTGTGCACAATCTTGAAGTAACAAATGCATGGGCCAGTTTTTCTGCATCACTCTGAGACAGGATGTTCCTGATTTTAACAATATTACATATTGAAAGAAGGCAGTCCTAGAAACCAGTTATATATGTGCGTCAAATGATACATTTTGGTCAAAAATAACTCCAAGGTTCCTCACTGTAGTACTAGAAGCCAAGGAAATGCGATGTAGAGTAACTATATAACTGTATAGTTTTTCCCTTATGTGCTTAACTCCAAAGACAACAACTTCAGTTTTGCCTGAATTTAGAAGCAGACAGTTCTGAGTCATCCAGCTCATGACCATGCTTGTAGTCTGACCAACCTATCGGGTTCATCTGGTTTCATAGATAAGTACAACTGAGTATTATCAGCATAGCAATGGAAATTTATGCCATGCTGTCTATTAAGATTACGTAATGGAAGCATATATGGAGTGAAAAGAATTGGCAGAACCCTGAGGAACTCCATGACTTACTCTGGTGTGTGAGGAAGATAATTCGTTTACAAGAACAAACTGAAATCTATCAGCTAAAAATGACTTAAACGAACGTAATGCAGTTCCTTCCATCACAATAACATGTTGAAGCTTCTGTAAGAGAATGTTGTGATCATTTGTATCAAATGCAGCACTGAGCAAGCACAGACACAAGTCTGCTATCAGAGGCTAAGAGGAGATCATTGGTAACTTATTAATCAATAGCAGTTTTTTTAAGTACAGGTTTAATTACAGCAACCTTAAAAGTCTGAGGTACATTTCCCGTCAACAAAGACAGATTGATCAAATCTAATATGGAAGTGTTTATTAAGGGAAATTAACAGATTGGTTTGGATTGGGTCTAAAATACAAGTTTAGAAGAGACCATTGCTGTTGTTAGCTCAGAGAGACTGACTGGACAGAAGCCGTCTAAATACAAATCAGGTTCTAAAGATACTTCTAAAGTAGCTGTACTTGATGGTACATCAGTGATAATGTCAGGATCTGGATTTTAAGTTGTGTCTTGTACTTGGTTTTTGGTGTCAGTATGCAGTTATGTTTTATTTTCTCCTTGTGTATTCCCTTAGTGTGCTCTCTCTCTCCCCCTGTGTTCTGCCATCTCTCTCTCTCCTCAGTCTCTCTCCTGCTCTCATTTACTCACCTGCAACCCGTTTCCAATCAACCACCAGTTCCTACTCCAGTAATCACCTCCCCAGTATATATGTCTGTCTAGTCTTACCACTCCTCGCCAGATCTTCTTCATTACCTTCCCAACCTTGGTCTTCGATGCTTTTGTCTTGAGTCTTGTCATGTCCCTTGGTCTAGTCTTGTTCCCCCGGTCCCTGGTGTTTCCTAGTCTGTCCTTTGCTTTGTTTTGTTGTTTTCTAGTTTTATTTCCAGTTTAGTTATTTGACATTCCAGCTTTGCTGCGTCTTTTGTTTATATTTATTTGTCAATAAACCCGTTAACTTGATTTTGCCTCCCGTCGTGTCTGCACCTGGGTCCTCCCTGAAAAAACAACCTGACAGAAAGATCCGGCCACGAAAGGACCCAGCAGACCTTCACAGAGGAGCCCAGCAGCAGGGTGAGTTGGCTCCAAGGGAAATATATGGGGGACATTGAAATCCTGCCCTCTCCACTGCTGCTGGAGGAATGGGGACTTCCTTCCGACCTGGACGCTATGCGTCAAAGGGAGTTCACTCCATCCTCCTCACCCAGCCGACGCAGACGCCGCTGTCGCCGCCAACGTGACCACAAGGTGACACGTCTGGCAAGCTGGACCGACGCCTACTCAGCCTTCCCGGTGGGTCGTGCTGACGCCACCGCCTCAGTCTTCACGGTGGATCGCTCTGCCGCCGCTTCAGCCCTCCCGGTGGGTCGTGCTGACGCCACCGCCTCAGCCTTCCCGGTGGGTCGTTCTGCCGACGCCACCGTCTCAGCCTTCCCGGTGGGTCGTTCTGCCGACGCCACCGTCTCAGCCTTCCCGGTGGGTCGTTCTGCCGACGCCTCTGTCTTCCCGGGGAGTCCTAGAGCTTACTGTGAGGTACTGTTTAAGCAGTTCAGAAATGACACTTCTCCTCTGCAAACTTTCTTCGAACAATGGGACTTTTTGGTCCCGAGGAGCATCCCTGTTGCCGAACCAGCTAGCATCTCTGTTGCCAAACCAGCTGGCATTCCTGTTGCCGAATCAGCTGGCATTCCTGTTGCCGAACCAGCTAGCATCCCTGTTGCCGAACCAGCTAGCATCTCTGTTGCCGAGCCAGCTAGCACCCCTGTTGCCGAGCCAGCTAGCTTCCCCGCGACCGAGCCAGTTAGCGTTCCCCCGCCTCAAGAGTTAGCTCCCAGAGAAGCTCCCAGAGAAGCTCCCAGAGAGCAAGAGTTAGCTCCCAGAGAAGCTCCCAGAGAAGCTTCCAGAGACCCAGAGCTAGTCCCCAGAGACCCAGAGCTAGTCCCCAGAGACCCGGAGTCTGATAGCCTGCCTGAGCCTCTTAGCCTGTCCGAGTCTGTTAGCCTATCCAAGTCTCATGGCCTTCCTGAGTTTCCCGGTGACAACCTGGTTGCCCCAGCTCTCCCGGCACCTGCTCAGGTATCACTCACGCACATTGTCACACTCATATCTCCCAGTTTCTGTTCTGCAATACAGACACCTGCCACATCACACCCTGTTCCTGAGGTGGCCCAGCTAGGCTCACCCCTTCTCTGGTCTTCTGGCCGCCCGCCTGAGCATCTCCGCTTGCGGCTCCTACACCGCTGGTCTTCTGGCCGCCCGCCTGACCGTCTCTGCCTGCGGCTCCTACACCTCTGGTCGTCTGGCAGCCCACCTGACCGTCTCCGCCTGCGGCTTCTACACCGCTGGTCTTCTGGCCGCCCGCCTGAGCTTCTCCGCCTGCGGCTCCTACACCGCTGGTCGTCTGGCTGCCCGTCTGACCGTCTCCGCCTGCGGCTTCTACACCGCTGGTCTTCTGGCCGCCCGCCTGCGGCTTCTACACCGCTGGTCGTCTGGCTGCCCGTCTGACCGTCTCCGCCTGCGGCTTCTACACCGCTGGTCTTCTGGCCGTCTGCCTGACCGTCTCTGCCTGCGGCTCCTACGCCTCTGGTCGTCTGGCAGCCCGCCTGACCGTCTCCGCCGGCGCCCTCCGAGGTCCCTGCTCCGCCGGTGCCCTCCGAGGTCCCTGCTCCGCCGGCGCCCTCCGTGGTCCCTTGGTTCCTTCGGCTCCTGGCTTCTACGTCTCCTTGGTCCCTTGGTCCCTTCGGCTCCTGGCTTCTACGGCTCCGTGGTCCCTTGGTTCCTTCGGCTCCTGGCTTCTACGGCTCCTTGGTCCCTTGGTCCATTCGGCTCCTGGCTTCTACGTCTCCTTGGTCCCTTGGTCCCTTCGGCTCCTGGCTTCTACGTCTCCTTGGTCCCTTGGTCCCTTCGTCTCCTGGCTTCTCTGGTTCTTGGCCCCGTCAACCACGGACTCAAGAGCGTCTCTGTGCTTGGCCCACAGATTTTTCCCTGCCCTCCTTCCGAGGCCCCCTCCGCCCACCCTGGTTGTTTTTTTTGTTTTGGGTGTTTCCTAGTCTGTCCTTTGCTTTGTTTTGTTGTTTTCTAGTTTTATTTCCAGTTTAGTTTTTTGACATTCCAGCTTTGCTGCGTCTTTTGTTTATATTTATTTGTCAATAAACCCGTTAACTTGATTTTGCCTCCCGTCGTGTCTGCACCTGGGTCCTCCCTGAAAAAACAACCTGACAGATAATAGTGGGAAGGATTCCATTAATCTTCACTCTAATAGAAACAATTTTATTGGTAAAGAATATCATTAAATCATCACTGCTGAGACTTGAAAGAATACATGGCTCAACAGAGCTCAAACTCTTAGTCAGTCGCTGCCATCATTCAGGATACGGCAGTTATTGCCTGCGAAGAGTTTTTAAAGTGCGTATGCATAACAAGATAAATACATAAATATATCCAGAGGCGCACCTTGTCAACAGGCAAGGCAGGCAACTGCTTGGAGCCCCGAGCCACTAGGGGGCCCCCAAGAGCTGAGGTGCATTCAATCAAAGATTGTCTAGTTACTTTATAAACTGTCTCAAACAGTGGCGAACGTTTGTGGTGAACATGTTTTCTTTGAACATGTTTTCTTTGAACAGTTAAATTGAAATGATTTAGTCAAAGATTGTCTCGTTAACATGCCATTCTATAATTGCATTGTTGACTTCGTCAAAATCACGTCAAGTTCCACCGTAGGCTATGTTTGCGGAGAAGTAGCCCCTCAGAGTGTTTGCGATTGTTGGCAACGTTCGCCGGAAATTCAAGGCTAGTGGAAAATAAAAACCATACTTATGAAATCGATATCATGAACAGCTTTACTTGTCACAAAGAATCTTTAAATGAACACAATTATTATTGGATGGCCAGCTACACCCGGTAGATAAATAGCAACAGGCGAATATCAAGTGCCAACGTAGACAACGTAGTCTTTTTTAGTTATTTATTTATTCTTTACGTGTATATTTTAAAAATAACAATGTTTTTCATGTTTGGAACATGTTTGGAATAAAAAGAGATTTTATTTCATACATTTTTCGTTGGTGTCAGATGTTTTGGTGACGAACACTGGTCGGTAGGGTCCCCTAGGATTTTTTTGCTTGGGGCCCCCACAGACTCTAGAATCGCCACTGAATATATCTATTGGCAGTTGGTACATTTTTCCGTTTAGCAGGGTAATGTCCAGGGGATAAAAGCTGTTTTTTAGTCTGTTTGTCCTGATCTTGATGTAACTGTAGCACCTCCCAGAGGGCAGTAGATTGAACAGATGATGGCCTGGGTGCAAACTGTCCTGAGCTATGTTTCTTGCTCTGTTTGAGCAGCGGGAGTTGTAGATCGAGTCCAGGGAGGGTAGAGTGCGGCCGATGGTCCTCTGTGCATTGTTGACCACCCTCTGCAGCCTTTTCCTGTCTGCTTCAGTGCAGCTAGCATACTTCACTGACATGCAGTATGTCAGGAGGCTTTCGATGCAGGATCTGCAGAAGGTCACCAGCTGCTTGACCTCCAAGTTGTTCCTCCTAAATACCCTCAGGAAGTGAATTTGATGGACCAGGAGAGGTCAGCAGAGATGAGAATGCCCAGGTATTTAAAGGTGTGGACTGTCTCCACACATGTACCGTTGATGTGAGGAGGAGTGAGGTCATCCCTTTTCTGACTGAAGTCAATGATGATTTCTTATGCTTCTGTGGTGTTTAGATCCAGGTTATTTGATGAGAACCAAGCTGTCAGTTTCAAGACTTTGTTCCTATTGAGAATGAGGAGTCACGTGACTCCGGTCGGCCGGTCGGCCATGTTGGCAGAAGAATCTATTGGTTGCCAGGGGCAACGCCATTAACTTAACGGATATATTCCCGCATTTGTCATTTCGGCAGGGTAGAGACGAATACAAAAGAAAGAAAGAAAGCAAAGCAATGGAGAGAGATAAGGCGAAAGAAAAGGGACCTTACAGGGACAAGCTTATTACAAGCGCAAAGCAGCGGTATTTGGAGAAACTGTCCAGCATCCAAAATATTGATCCTTACGAGCTCCCTGCAGCAGAATGGCACAGAGACCTGGACCAGTTACCTCCGTGCACATATATGGACATAGTCAATTATCTTGTCTTTGGTGTAAGTTACTACACTATGCAGGAGTTTAAAAGTCACAAATCTTTGGAATCGTACGAGACTTTCTGCTGTGGCTGGGTGCAGGACTTGGCCATCTACAAGCCTCCAGGTGGCTCTGGTGATGATAACAGCGTTGTACTGGCAAAGGTAAGGTTCTTGTCATGCATTTTAGTGTGTTGTAATTACATTGGATTGAGACACTTCTTGACCAAAATGACAACGTAATTAACTGCGACTTGTTTTGTAAACACTAGATTAACGAGATGTTCAATGTACACAAACGGTTCCAATGTTTTGATGTATGCTAAAGCTTATGTTTAGGTATTTAGTTGTCATTTGATTTTAGCCCAACGACACATACTGTAGCAGGTTATTGTGTTGGGTGTTGGGGGCTGCAAAGTGAACAAACCAGTTCTGGGTTGGCTAGGGTACTTATGTGTGATTGCAAGGCGTACATTCCTGGTTAGATTTAAGCCATTAACATTTTGAATGCAAGGTGTACATGTCCTGGTTAGATTACAGCCATTATCAATGTGTCTAAAGTGTAGACTGTAACTTGAAATAAATGCTTTTTACTGTTTAGTTTATTTAACTTTATTTATTTTACAGGTCCTGCATTCACGGAGACTCTGTGAGCGTCCACTTACCCAGTCCAGTGGTATCACTTCAGTTGTGTGGGGCTTGTGGACAGACCCTCCGCTGACACGCCATGGTTTTGCTCTTCTTGTGCTGAATAGTGTTTCTTTGTTCTTTTGCACTAGTAACAGTATTATTTTATTATTGCTTGTTGTCAATGTTTACATGCTGGAAATTTTTATACTTTTTATACTGAATGCACACATGTTCTTTTGCACTGTTAACTTTTCCTAGAGGTATATTGCATTCTGCACCTTGCGCCCTTATTCTTTTTTCCTGTTCTGTTAATAAACATTGTTAACTCGTTCCTGCGCGCCCCCCATTTTCAGGTTTTTTGCCAAAACGACATGCCCAAGTTGTAAACAGCACAGATCCCACATCTTTTGAGACTCAGAGATGTGTCTGGTATCATTGGAAAGGTAACACTCTCAGGAATATTATAAAAGTGTCTGTGTGATGCTGTGTCTTACTGACCCAGAGTGGGAGGGGTTAGAATGATGGGGTTGTTTCCCCGTCAATATGTTTGCCTATACATTAAATTGGGTAAAGCCATTCAGGGACCTCTAGGCCTCTATAGACACAGCTAGGTCAGAGCCACATGTCTTGACTTCATGCAGTCCAAATTTGGAGTCAAAAGACCAAAAAATGAATTGTTCAGAGGTATTTTTCAACAGGTATGTCTATGCGTTTTCCTTAGTTCCTTTTTGGAGTCTCCAAAAGGACACTTGGTTACCAAAGCTGTATAACCAGAATCAAACACCTCTAAGTTGACAACCCCTTTGCCTACAAACAAAATGTTGGCCTCTAATGAAAGCTGACACCTTGGGGCTCCCTGCTACTGTTTGTATGAGGATGTCAGTCAATCTGGAATAGAATGACAGAAGCATTTTTACAATAACTACAGTATGATATAATATCTATCTATCTTTCTATCTATCTATCTATCTTTCTATCTATCTTTCTATATATCTGTCTTTATATCTTTCTATCTTTCAGTCGCAAAACCAATAACAATCTCTTTGTGTGTTCTGATTCAATGCAACAATCTGTATGCATTTACATTACGCACGTTACGCACGTTACACACCACAAGTGCCATTTCCCCTATGGTCAATAACGCATGGATTTGTTTTGGCACATACAAGCTTGATAGTATAGTCCCATACACCGTTGGAAACCTTAGACTATTGGCTAAAAGGTTATCAACATGATTTCCATGGAAATTGCCATTGGTTGGAACTACTGTCATTCTAAGTAGTGTTGTGGGTAGTGAAGACAATGGGCCTCATGCAAGAACCGTTCGTAAGCACAGATTTGTTCTTAAATCGTCCGTACGAGTGATTTAAGAGAATTTGCGCATTCACCAATCTTTTCGTATTTTACGTTTTCTTTCAGGTACGAACAGAATTCACGAGTGATCCAGACCTGTCGTAGGAGTTTCGTAAAATAGTCCGCTGTTATTCCAATCAAGTTTGCTTGACTAATGGATTGTATATTTAATTACTTTGAAGAAAACATAAATAAATATACATTATACCCCATAATTATGCTGACATTATTCTGTTTGACTTAAATTGTGCACTAATTGAAGGTTCATTTGAATCTGTAACGGGAAGCTCAGCGGCTGTCTTGCTACTTTTGGATGCCTTAGTGCGTCAGGCTCTTGGAAGAGACCGTGTGGAGACAGACGAATGGCTGACATCGCGATTAAGATTCCCAAGGACTGTGCTGCTACAAATATGCAGCTTCCTAGAGCCACGACTCCAGAGAGAAACACGCCGATCAAACCCAATTCCACACACGCCCAGGTCCTCACCATCTTTGGATTTTTGCCCACTGGAACCTTTCAGAGGGAGATTGGAGACGATCGGGTGTGTCCCAGACCTCTGTGAGTCGTGCGCTCTCCTTGGTCATCAAAACTCTCATCAGTTTATCACCCATGGTACATCAGATTCCCATACACCGCTGTCCAACAAGTACAAATTAAGAGGGACTTTCATGCCGTGGCTGGACTGCCAATCATATATACGCATCAAGCACCCGTGCCCCTGTCGTGCAGCGCACTGAGCTGAAGGCCAGGTGGGTGCCAGATTTGCGCAATATTGCCATGATGAACGAGGGTCTCCCACTACCTGAACCAGCCCAGGCAGACAAGAAGGTGTGGTGCCAGAAGACCCCCCTCATTGACCACCCCATCAAAGTGCCATGATGAGGCAACAACTGACTGCACAGCTTTAGTTGCAGTCATTGAGCGCCTGGCCATGGCGAGACGTTTTTTTTAAGCCATTTTCATATCAAACCATTTATTTTTTTATTTCGGTGACATGGTATTAACAGCACTCGTTTGCTTCCCATTTCTTTGCTTTAGCAGGTCCCGTAATTCCACTGCTGACACTGCTAAAAATGACAGATTTTCCTTTTTGGATCTCTGAAAGCAGAACTTCAATCTCAGAGCCCCTAAAGTTGTTCTTTTTGCGCCTTGATGCCATTCTCATGACTCAACACTCAACACTTCCTGGCACAGGAGAGAGGAAGCACAGCCTTATATGGTATCATTTTGGGCGTGGGGTATGCAAATCTACTATCCTCGTGCACATGAACTTAGATACGCACAGGTGTGATTCATCATTTACGCAGGTCGTTTACACACTTTTTCCGAAGTTAAGAGCGTTTGTTGAATCTGACGTGGCGTGTTTGTACGAGACCTTCTTACGAAAAAAGTAAGAGAAATTTAGAATAAAAATACGAAAATGTTCTTGCATGAGGCCCATTATTCTCAGCGTGTCCGCATTGGCTTTCAAGACGTGTACTACCCACTAACCATGCTCCAATTGGCTTGTGTCTGGTGTCAATCGAAGCTACAGTACCTGACACACCTCCACATTGAGAAATTTGTAAGCAATTGACTGGCATGTGACTCGGAGCCAGCTGGAAAGGTAACTAGATGCATCTTTAGTCGCCCACAGTACGTTTTGCGGTTGGACAATACATCAACATTGTGAGGAGAGGATTAAGTTTATAAGAAAAGGGACTTCATATTTCATAACCATGGATACTTGGCAAGCTTTACAAGGTGTCCCCGAGTCACGAAAAGGTTTTGGTGGATAACGGCAAGGCTTGAAAGGTAGGTTGACATGTCACACTGAAACACGTTAGCTTAGAGGCTAGCTGAGCTAACGTCTGTTACTGTTATGGCTGTGAGCACCCATTTGATTCGGGAATGGTCTTGAATGAATCGGGTGAATCTCAGCTTTCTAACGGTGTATGGCATGAATATACTTGTTAAGGGATGGCGTTTCAGGATTGAACTAAAGTGCATACCATCCAATTCCAATCCCAAGTGTACCGCTGACGGTACAGCATGCAGTAAGGGGTTAAGCCATATCAAGTTGTTTCAAGCATTTATTTCAAACAAATTAAAAAGTAATGAACAAGGCACTCAAACATTTATTTCAAACAAATTAAAAAGTAATGAACAATGAAGAATGAACTCAAACAACACTTTTGCACATGTTCGTTAAGGCACAGCAAACAGTGACAATCTTATCTAAAGGCATTAGGTTTTCACCCTCACATTTGAGCAGCATGTGCACAGGTACAGTTGAATGTAAAAATCTGAATTTGTCCAGTCAGCGTGGTTCTCCAACATCTCATATGATGGCTTACCTACAACAGAATAAATAGTTTATGAAAAAAATCTATGCAATCAATGGCAAACCCATCACAGAACACATGCAAAATAAAGATACAGACTGAGAGGGTAACGCTGCTCATGGTATGACAAAAGGGCTGAAGGGGTACACATTAACACATTAGCCACATTAGGGGGTAGTTAACATTAATTTTCGAAGAGGCAACAGTTTGCAAATTGAGCATTTTCGAAGGCAACAGTTCGCTAGTTAGCTAGCTAGGCAGCAACGTCAGGTGCACTTCAGGGTTTGCAACAACATAAAGTAACTTCGTAGCTTTAAGAGACAACATAAAGAAATTTTTAGAGAACGTACCCGAGTTAAAATGCAGAGAACACACTCTCATCGACGGAGGGGTGCAATCGAAAGTAAGGTCCAGCCAGCCAGGCAATCCGGCGTCTCCTCGTCAGGTCAGACGCCTGCTCTCCCTGATGCTGCATCCAATTAGGAAACCGAAAAAAAATGTATTTCGTTGTTCCTATGTTTCCCAAACGTATTATGTGAGGTACTGGAACAGTTCTTCACACAGCAGTGATTTCCAGGCATGTTCTTGCAATTCCGCACTGTTTAAACTTACTGATTTAAAAACACACGCGTACAATGTAAACGAACGGAGAGAATGGCGTTTTCTCGCTAGCATTCTGCCAACATGGCGGATAGGGGCGGGGCTCTGTACTATGACGACAACTCCTCATTCTCAATAGTTTGCTTCATCTTCTTCTGAAATCACAACCACCACAGTAGTGTCATCAGCAAATTTAATAATGGTGTATCCTGGGTGGGCGGGGGTGCAGTCCTGTGTGTAGAGTGAGTAGAGGAGGGGGCTCAGCACACAACCCTGAGGAAAGCTTGTGCTAAGTGTACGTAAGGAGGAGAGAGAGGAGCCGAGTTTGTCTGGGGACGATATATGTATATACAAATATGGCGTGTTTCCACTATGCAGTCCGGAACGGGTCAAGTCGGGTCGGAACGGTTTGCTTATTTCAGTGTTTCCATTACCACGAAAGCGTACCGATCCGTACCGTTACCATTTTCGTAACCCTTCTGCACACAGGACCGGTTCCAGGCTCTGCTCTCCGTTGTTGGTGAGGAGGCTGTGCAGCGGGAGCTCGATGGCGCCGTGCGAAACGAAAAAGTTTTCCAGCTGATTGCCGCAAAAATGGCAGTGTGGTTTCAACCGGACCACGAGCCAGTGTCGCATTAAGCTGAAGAAGCTTGGAGGTGGTTCGAAATTATGGATGTTATTTCTTATTTGCTGCTATTTGCTATTTACACTTCGGCACGCACTCCGCCCACCCCTGAGGGTCCCCTTTGTACAGTGGGAACGCAAGCTGACCCCAAAGCGACCCGACCTGTACCGTACCGTTCTGACCCGACCCGACCCGACCCGTACCGGACTGCATAGTGGAAACGAGGCTATATATATATATATATATATATATATATATATATGTAGATGTCCTATTAAGGTGCAGCACGATTGGCAAGGCCACTGAAGCACACTGAACTCTCGTTTAAATTTTTCGAAAACATTTCAGACTTTTCTTTGACAATAGGGCTGCATGTGTTGTAGCATGCACTGTCACCTTACAGCAAGAGGGTTCCAGGTTCGATCCTCTGGGCCTTTCTGTCTGAAGTTTGCATGTTCTCCCCGTGTATGTATGGGTTCTCTCGGGGTACTCCGGCTTCCTCCCACTGTCCAAAAAACATGCATGTTAAGTTAATTGGTGTCACTAAAATTGTCCCTAGGAGTGAGCGTGTGTGTGGTTGTTTGTCTCGTTTGTCTCTGTGTGGCTATGTGATGGACTGGTGACAGAGGTGTGACTAGAATGGCATGTGTGGGTGGGCAGTTAGCTCATCTGGGGGGGCAGAAAACAATACCTGAAAAAAATCGGTAGAAAACCACTACTACAACTTCAAGCATTATTATAATAATAATGATAATAATAGTAATAATTACATTCGGTAATGAAAATATGCATAAATCATGACCGTCAATTTTGTTATCAGTGTGGAATTTTTTTATGAAGTTTTTTTTTTTTTTGTAAAGAAATGTAGAACTTCTATGATGCATGCAACCAACAGCAAGCTATCAATAAAATCAAAGGTATACAACATATGATTACTACAGGAGAGCTAGAACAAATCAACCAGTAAATGAAACAAACAAGCTCAACTCAACAAAAACTACTACCACTACTTTGTGAAAAGATGACAGAGAAGAACGAAATAGGAACATGAATCGAAGTTGTCAGGTATTTAAATTTGGTTGACGAAAGCTCAAGCTGCCGACACATGCACTGTTTGGGCTTAAAGTAAACTCCCGCACAGCGTTGTGCTGGCTATTTGAATGGAGGAGGACTGACAGAACCAACTGGAAAGCAGTTTTGACGATTGTTCTGCCCCATAACCCCTTCGCCATGTTGCAAATATGTCCTATTTTTGAGAGGTTTTTAGACCAGGACTTTAGGATGCAATAGCTTTTGTTTAACATGCTCCACATTCTCCATTGAGGGTTTAAATTCAAGTAGATACTTGGGGCAAGACATCCAGCCAACTCCAGCTTTTTATTACCTTCATTAAGTCTACATTTCAGATCATTATATACAACAAAAACATCCGAAAATGTGAAAATCGCCTTTTTTTTTCAGCAGCAAGGGGTTAAGGTTACGGAGGGGGGGGGACGACACGATAACAAAAAATAAATAAAGCTATCAACTTTGCTTATATATGCTTTTATATGCAGTGTCCCCCCCCCAGCCCCCCCGTAGCCACGCCCCTGACTGGCGACCTCTCCAGGGTGTACGCCGCTTCTCACCCAATGGCCGCTGGGATAGGCTCCAGCCCCCCCGCGACCCGACAGAAAATGGATATAGAAAATGGATGGATGGCTTTGACAAGATTTGTTGAATAGTAAACTGCAGCTGTAAAGCAACGCACATGGTCAACAGTACTAAGAGAAGCAAATCATAAATTGATTGATATTAATCATTTAAGTACCATAGTCACCAAATTGTGACAAGTAACCACACTGAATAAAACAGTCCTGAGTCACACAACAAATCACTGCCACTAGCTAGCAGGCATGCATTACTTGGAATATATCCCCAAATTTAACTTCCAATTCAAAATATCGGAGTAAATTGACAAGGAATTGTATTAAATAAAAGGCCATATCGGTGACAGTCATTAGGTCACAAGATCATGTGGTGTATATTGAAGTTGTCTTGGTGATATTTAAAAAATATATATAAAACATTTTTGACAAGAGGAGATGTTTTGTTTTAAATATTTGCAGATGGAGATTCAGAGGGTGAGAATTTGCCCATAGAAAGTACCGGTTTTACTGTCAGACAAAAAGAAAAGTAACGGATCAGAGGACAGCAAGGGCTATGATCTCCTTTGCTCCGCAGAGATGAAAGTGACACTGGTAGATGAGATTGTAATGGTGGGGGAGTAGCTGGACGTGGAAGGTAGTGCAGGGGTGGTCTGAATGGCGCTGGAAACAGGTGTGTCAGTAATGGGAAGTCGGTTTTTGAATACTGATGAGATGTATCAGGGTTGACTATCAAAGAGACAATGCAGAGGCCACTTATTTTTTGTCCATCTTTCTTGCTGATGAGGATTGCTGAGCTGTGTTTGGGCGAACCTGGGATTTTTAAAAGGGATACCAAGGAATAGATTTGAAATCATTATCCCTTTCCTGCACAACAATAATGAGCATACTAAGAAGGGAAGCCAGGCCACAAAAGACTCTTTAAGGTACGTCCAGTGCTAGATCTCATCATGCCACAGATTTCAGCAGCTTATGGTCCATCAAGGCTAATGCCTAGCTGACTCACAAACAGGACCCAAGAGCAGATGCTGACACGGGAGATTTGGGGAAAAGACAAGGTTTATTACAAACAGGAGGTGGTGAACCAGAGAGTGGATCCAGGAGAACAAGAGATTCTGAAAGGAGAGGGAGATGGTTAGGGATGGTCTGAGAGAGAGATTTATAAATGCTTGGGTATATCCTTATTGAGTCCAGGTTGGGTTTCAGAGTCGAGGGGAGGATATTGGCTGTGGTGCAGAAGGTACTGAGTCAGCGGTGGGGTGAGCAGGTAGGTTAGTGAGCAGGTAGGTGTGTCGGAATCCACAGGAGAATGCTAAATCCATAGCTTGGAAATCCAGAGCGATATGAGAAATGGAGGAACAGGCACAGGGAACACAGGAGGACAATGGAGGAAAATTCTTTAACAAGAAGCACAGAAGTCGGTTGAATTACCACTGTAGTAGTGAGACAATTTGGCAAAGACTGGTTGCTCCTGCAGATCTTTAAGAGGGTGTCTTGACGAGTGCAGATGAGAAACAGGTCTGAGAGCAGGAGCTAAACCAGTCTGCGCCCTGGGCTTCCTGGAAAACCTACTCAACCCCCCTAAGACCCAGAACCCAAAGAAACACCACAGCCAAGCATGATCATGACACCATCCAAACAGCCGTCATTAGACGAGATGACTAATACATTCAAGAGAACGTCAACCCTGAGGCAATACGGTCCCAAACCTTATAGATATGGCTATAAAACAATTGTTTTGAGTAAGGCAAAATCTGACTATATTCTACAATGGTTACAATAAGATGTGGAAAATGTAGGTGCCATCCATCTTGTTGAACAGCTATAGCGAATGGATAAGCAGATAATGACACTGGTTTATGAGAGACTGTCAACTGCAGTCATCGATGGATGACAAGGAGTCTGAGACCAGTCTAGTTACCTCTGAGGAAGGGTGATAACTCTGTGTTTATGAGGAACAATAAACTATTGGCATGTGCGTGGCATGACATGAAGTGTTGTCCAGTGTTGGGAGTAACGACGTTTAAGTATAACGGCGTTACTTTTTCAGTAACGGAGTAATCTAATTAATTACTTTCCCCATCGTTACAACGCCGTTATCGTTACTGAGAATATAAAGTGGCGCATTACTACAATTTGGTTGTAGGCTCTCGGCTACACATCAGCTGCATGCTGCCTGGAGAGAGCAGGGGTGGGGATGATGACAGTGTTGCAAATGCAATGATGATTGGCTGGGTGGGCGGACCCTGCTCACGCTGTCTCACTGTACGCGCTAAACACACACAAGACAGCTGCGACAAGCAAGGGAAGTTCAAAGGTACCGTTCTCTAACTGGAAGTACCGGCACTACTTCTCACCCGTGGAGATAAAAGGCAAGAATGTGTATGTAACATGCACGCTATGTCCAGGGAAAAAAACTTTATCCACGTCTGCCTCAAGTAACTCATCATCTAATGAAGCACCTCACATCAACCCATGCGAATATGAAGCACTTGTTGCTTCTGCAACTGCTAACCCAAGCCCAAGCTCAAATGCAGCTAGCGTGAGCCCCAGCGAAGGAGACGGAGCCACTCGAAAACAAACAACACTCGATTTTTCGGGTCAGAATTTATTTATTAATTTATTTCTATGCATCATATGGCAGGCTGCAATCTATTGAGTTCAAATAAATACTGAATGTTCTAAATTACTGTATTTAGTTTTTTTTATATCTTCTATATAGGGAGTATAGGGAAATATTCACTGAGTCTGGTCCATTTTTTTTTCCTTTAGCACAAGTTTCTTGTGTTTACCTTGAATGAATTCAATCAGTTAATATAAACATATTTGATGTTAAAGATGTTCTATAACATCTTTAACATCAAATATGTTTATATTAACTAACAGCGTTATAGAACACAAAAAATAACGCCAAAGTTACTTTGCTGAGTAACTAATTAGTTTTACAACGTGGCAACTGAGTTACTAACTCAATTACTTTTTGGGAGCAGTAACTAGTAACTATAACTAATTACTTTTTAAAAGTAACTTGATCAACACTGGTGTTGTCATCAAGACATGAAAACGCTAATGTGAAGAGAAAGTTCAGGACCAATTGTTTCTCATTATGTCATAAAACCTTTCTGTGTTGATAGAAGAAAATGTATTGGGGGGGGGGGGGGGGGGGGGTACAATTAGCCAAAGAATGAAAGAAAATAATCTTCAATGCTTTTCTGAGCATCAGTGTTGCCAATGCTCACATCATCTTCTGCAGGGTAACTCCGATTCCACCAATCTGTTTTCTGAAGACCATCATGATAGGCCCACCCGAGGGCTATGCTAAGGACTGCAACAAAGGAGGAGGGCCTTCCATGCAAGGGGGAGAAATGCCACAGAGGCTCACAGAAACTACACTCACAGTTCCTGATGATAGGTCAGACTGTATTGTGTGCTCAGACTGCACCAGCCCTAATGGGCAATGCCAGACAGAGTACAGGTACAGTCAGTGTGGAGTAGGTCTGTATGCTGTACCTTGCAATGTGCTGTACCACACACTGAATAAATTGTGTCATCTGGATATGGACGGACACTGAAAGATTGTTTACTCATTCTTACTGAAGTGCATTTGACTAATTTTCTAGTTATTTTAATTTAGATAAAGTAAACAAATATATTTTTAAAAATTATGACATTACCATTGCCTTGTTCATGGTTGTGTTCAATAATTGACAAAAACATCACAAAAAAAAGAACTGTATTAAAAACCCAGAAACCAGAAGTTGTGTAATCCAAGATGGTTGCCGCACAGTGTTGTCATCATTGATTCATCACATACAATCTACTACGTTTATAAACCATGGGTCACACGCAATATATTTTATCTTTTACAATATACCTTTTGAAATCTTCGTTATCGTAAGATTCTCTTTAAAAAAGAAAGCTACAAAAAAATGTGTTATTCTCCTCATCATTGTACCATCAGCAGCCTTGATTGCTGACACAGTATGAGGCAGGTTGGATCCATGGATTTCTGCTGCTGATGCTAAAGCCAGAGGCTACACTCTGCATTTGGAATTGATTCTCTTCTCAGGACAGCTTTTGTTTAGTCTGCTTGTTCTAAATGCTAAGTTGTACTTAAAGGTTAAGTTTGTAATATCTTAAGGAGACAGCAGACTAAATTAGGGATAAGATGAGCTTCTCTCCCTCTATTAGGAAAAGCTATGGGTATTTTGAAGGATTTATGGGCAATAATATCAAAGGCTGCAGGAAAAATGCTGATGCAAAGGGGGTGAAATCTACCAGTTCACTGTATACCAGCATGACAGCAGACCTAAATACCACTGTACTCAGTCCAGGTGAGGACACATACAGATCTGCTGGTATGAGAGAAATTTTTCATTGTAAATCAATAACCTGAATTTCACATTGCAAGCGTCATGAAAATTTACTGAGTGTGAAGCGTGTAAAGATTCAGTACACAGAAGAAAAGGAAAGCCACCAAATGGAGAAGGAAAAGGTGCAAAATCACAGACTTTCTCCTGCTGTTGTTAGTTCTGTGAATCTTTTTATTTTACATGTAAGAGGCTATTCATATATGTCAGTCGTGTCAGATTTAAAAATGTTTCTGTTGTGCTTTCAGGTGTCACCAGTTCTCTGCCTCATTTATCCATCAATCTAGAGTTCAACTTCTTTTTTATTCAAATTAAGAAAAAAACTGATGTTTTTCATTTGAAGACCTTGGCCGACAAAGTGTCGGCCTAGGTTGAAAAATAATCCTTCCTCCAACATTTTCTGCCAGGTCTTACCTAACATCTAATATCATCAGAACTTTCTACTTGTTTTGACAGTAATTTAACTAACTTCAAATACACTTCTAAAAGGGTGGGTTTGGTGTGGGTATGAAAGGGAGGATGACCTGATTACTGAAAAAACAAGAGGCAGGATGGCACTGTGGCTGAATAAAACAGGCTTAAAAAACCTGTTGAAGTTTAAGCTCTTTGCAGCCAGTCGTCGCTGGAATAGTCCCTTGAGTTTTCAGGCGAATTTTCAATCACATTAAAATTAATAACCTTGCCAGTGTGTGAGAGAGAAAGAGAGAGACTGCATGTCTTTTAGCAAGATGGTACTGTGGGAGTTTGCAAAATGATTGGAGGTTTGATTTATCTCATCTCTTATGCACACACACACCCACACCCACACCAACTAAGCCCCTCCCCCCTCCACTAAAAACATTACTCAGGGTACTTTCTCCAAGACAGTGTCTTATGTGACATTTTGGGACTCTCTTTCTTTTGACATTCAAATTCATGTTTTTAAAACGAAATTCATTTGAAAGGTTTCACGGTAATAAGTATGGTGAAGTGGATTGGATGAGGATAATAATTCATTCAGTCTCTTATTATCAAGGTAATATCGTGGAAAATTTCATTATGCTCCAGAATTTGCTCATACATAGCTGTAAATTGTCTGGATATTTCCAAAAAAGGTCAATCCAATAAACATCTAATTTGGTGGGTAAGTTTTTCATTCTTTATTAAATACCTGTAAACAAAACGTAACAAAACAATTTTTTTTTTACATATTTTCCAGCCAGCATGTCCATGTGGGGCCCATAAGGTTTAAATTTGGGCTGCAGATAAGTGCCAGATAGGGTTACCCTAACCCTTAAATTATTCCAAAGGCAATACAGATAAACACATCAAACAAAGTAAAAGAATGTTCACATTCAAATTGGCTAAATACAAAGTCCAACTAAAGCCACACAGCAACTTGAAACCCATATGGGCAAACACAGGTGGGGCCACCGTGGTAACTGCAGACAAACCCACGTGGGACCCTTATCTGCAGCCCAAATTTAACCCTTATGGGCCCCACATGGACAAGCTGCCAGAAAAACCCATGGCACCTCTGACGTCACACGGAAGCCCCGCCCCCAGTCTGGAATTCCAGGAAGGATTTCCAAGCGGCAAATTCAAATTCGCAAATTTCATGCGTTTATGAAATGTTTTGGTGTAGAGTCCAATGATCATTATTGTTCCTCTGTGTATGTATTATCATTATGTATTGGGTGTAGTGTCAGCTTTCTGTAGACCTTTAAGTCAAGTTACAATTACTAATTTTTACCCATTGAGGCTTCATGTCTGGGTCATATCACACACACTCAACACACACTCGTGCAAAAAAATTATATAAACAACTAACCTTGTGGTCACATGATAATATCAGCACAACAAACAGCGAGCAGGTGTGGTAAAACAACTTTACAGCTCAGTAAAGTTAACATCACTGGAGTTGACCTTGTCATCTGTCTCACACAACCTGTATCAAAAGACAGAGATTTAACCTCAAGTAGTTAGTACATGTCTGCAAGTCTTGGCAATATTAATATGTAATTAATTCATATGTAATTGTAATGAATATACCATTAGGAGATCAAGAGAGAAAACCACTCTTTGATGAACTGATCAAGTCTTATGAGTACAAAAAAGATGTCCTCCTTAAGTCACCTCTGTTAGCTTCATACATTCCTAAGGCCGCTCAGGCCTGCATTGGTGCATATTTACACATATCAAACTGGCATTACTTGGTTAAAGTGGCATGATTCGCAACGCCGGCTTTCCCTGACATACACAGCCCCAGAGGCCTATCAGCGGCAGATCAGCTTTGATGCTCCTATGCTTGTCAGAGTTGGGCAGGCTTGTTTTTTTTTTCTCAGGTGGGCCAGCATATGGGTTTGCTTGCACTCCGCACCTACAGTGCATCTTCTCATTGTTGCTGTGTACTTATGGACTGGCAGGAGGTGCAATTGTTGAATCCACTATGGTTGTAATTTTGGGTCAATCAGCTTGTGAAAAAAAGCATTGCTTATTTCTGTGTAATACATTCTGTAATCCTGTGTGCCTCCCAGCTCTCCATTTCTAGCATGCTTGCTGTCCCCTGGAAAGCTTACCTGTGTTCCTGTGAGGAGTATAGGGCTCACCTGCCTCGCAGGACTTGCAGCAAGTTCCTCTCTGTGGATCTTCAGACTTATTACTTATCAGTAACTTAAATGTCTGCCCACTCTCCAGCGATCCTCTTCAGTGGGCCATGGATCTCATCCTGCCCAACTGCTACTCCTCCCAAGACAAATAAGACTCTTGGTTACCATTACTGCCAACTCTGACAGATCGCTCAAGTTAACTTAAATGCATACAGTATCTATTCTTCTGTAGATACCCGCCTGAAATTCCCTCCTGAAACTGGTTCCAGTCTCCCAACCCCCGTACTTTTTCTGGAAATTTTTGCTTCTGCTAATACACATTTTAAAGTCTCTCAGTTGTGTTCAGAGTTTGCTCTTTGGGTCCAAATATTGTAATATCATGACAATGCTGTCTCTTTACTTCCACATGACACCCATGGACAACGAACATGCATCAGCGAAGGCTTGAAAGACTTGTGAAAGGCCTAATGACCCAGCAGCATGTTCCAATGAAACAGCTAATAAGCAATGCTGCATTCAATGTAATTAGGACACAAATTTCCACATCTGGAAATATATGATTATTCAAATTTTCTGTTTGTTCTTTTTTAATTTCTTTTTGTGAGACCACTTGCATCCCAGTAAGAAATACTTTTCTTCAGTACGTTAGTAGATAATCTTACATTATGAATCGAAAGCTTCAGATACACCATGTCATACGTTATCAGTCTCAGCCAATTCTGGACAATACTGGATCAAAGGTGAACAGTCATGCTTGGCTGCCTGACCATCCTATTCATCATAGCTATTGCTGTAAGATGAGTTTTAGTGGATATCAGTCATTTAAGAACTGCTAAGATAGCAGTAAGAAGCCAGTCAGGTCAATTGTCTCAATGGTCTTTTTTTGTTCAGACTAATAATCAGGAAAAAAACATTCCAGAAGGAATCTAGTTCAAAAGCTTAATCTTCTAAGGGCATATCTAAGACACCACTCACTCAGATCAACCACATATTCTGGCATTGTCCAACCCATCTTCCAAACCTTTCAGCAGCCCTTTAGAACAAAGTATCTCTTGAGCTTTGTTTTAATTTTGTTCAAATGCTGCTAAAGCTTCACTGTAAAAAGAGTCAAACAAACATATATAGAAGGCCCTTAGAACTGACGTATATCATCTTTTTTTGTGTTTGAAGAACATCAAATACTTCTGGTCCTGGGTGAACGTGTAAAGGAAAGCAGAGGACTGAGGAAGCTGCTTCTGCTCAGATAAGCCAGGTGATGTTCAGTTTGGTTAGAGTTTGTAATCATCCATCTACCTATCCAGGCTGTTCATAGAGAAATAATTATCATTTATTTACGTCTTCTGCTTGTATGTATTCTTTCTCTCTGGTGTATTTTGTTTTGGACAACCACCACCGCTAAAGGCTGACATGGTGGAACTTTCTCTCTCTTTCTTATACACATACACATACACACACACACACACACACACACACACACACACACACACACACACACACACACACACACACACACACACACACGCACACACACACACACACACACACACACACACAACAGTGCATTTCAATTTTCACATTAATTATACATCAATTCCTTCAGCTGAACCTCTGATTCTCTACATGGGGTTGATGCTTGTGTGTATACATGTGTGTGTGTGCCTTTGCAATGTCAGTTGTAAAACCAAGTCCTTCAACCCAATTAAAGGCTGCTAGTAATCTGCAGTAAGAGCAGAGCTCCCCAGCCTGTTGCACAGTTTAAAGCTAATGAGCACCGCATAGCCATGGTTCTACCAAAGCCTCATTTTCTGCAATGTGTCAACGATGCTAACTTATCTCTAATTGTCTAATGAAAGCAGGAAGTACACTCAGTGTATTGAAATGTCACAGCTGGAGAGCAGAAGTGAGCATCTTATTAAGATTGATATGCTGTAAAATGATGCATTAAAGATGTTATAAGACCTTCACACACTATGTAATGAAAGACGTATGGATGTGCTAAGGTTAAAACAATCTTACTAAAAAAATTACTTTTTTTAGCAAAGAAATGTAATGAAGAGGTTAAACAACTTACAGGAAAAAAAAAACAACTTTGAAATGAAAGGGCACCTTTATAATTTCAGTATTCTGTACAATTTAATTAGGAATTGATCTTCTGCCCTTCTGGGAATAGTGAATGGAATAGAAAATGCAGCTGACCCACATCCATCTGGTTTGAAATCTCCATTCTTTGTGTGAAATGCACCTTTGCAAAGTTACTACATAGTAAAGCTCACCCATTCTCAGCAAAAATGCCCATTAAGTACTTCAGCCCTTATGGTAAATATGCTCACTGGAGGAATTATTTTTCTTTTTTTGGGAAACTATACTGTCTTCAAGCTCTGAAATAATTGAAAATTATTGTTTTACTTGGTCCTGAGGTAGGTGCTTGGGACTCAATTAGCATAAATAAACATAAAAAAGACTGGCTGATTCTCCTAATTCATAGAATTACATCAATTTATCAGAGGATCGTGCAGTTTTTTAAGATTGGGTCATTGAACTGATTTGAATGCAATTCAGTATATTTATTCAGAAACCATTAGCAAGAGAAAGTAATCTCAAGGTACTTTATGTACTCAACAATTAAAAAATAGAAATTTGTTTATTTATATAATGTCAATTCAAAAGGAGTTGCCTAGTAATTCAACAGACTACATCAAATCTTAATTTTGATTCAAAACCTTTTTCTGAGCATGTTCAAGTCAACAGTGGAGAAGAAAGCTCCTTTTTAACTGGTTGAAACCTCTAGAAAAACCCCTCTACCCTCAACTATTTGGGGGTTGTTAGGACAGCAAAGGAGGGTCCGTAAGGGGCCATAATACCAGTTTAGGAATACCTGCTGAGAAAAAACACAAACAAGCGCGTCATATAGAGTAGCTCACCTACTTGAGCAGGCATCACCCTCTGCCCTTTTTTCCTGTCTACTCACTGTTGAATAAAGGCCACTTGTTCCCATAAAACCTTTTTTTTATAACAAAGAAGCAAATTAATGACAACAATGTCATGTATACATAGAAAGTAAAGAGAACAGTGTGAGGAAAGGTGCAGCAGTCTCACCGCAGTCTAGGCCTATAGCAGCCTCACTCAAAGGAGGGTTCAGGGTCACTAACTGACAATTTCAAGTTAATTTAGGCCATTGAAACTTTAAGACTTGCTTGTAGTCCCAACAACTGAACAATGAAGAGTATAACTGAGTATTGTCAGCAAAGCAATTGATTTTTTTACAGTGCTGTCCAATAATATTACTTAATGGTACAAAGTAAAGAGACATCTAAGCACAGAACCATGTGGAACTCCATGATTAACTCTGGTGTGTGAGAAGGACTCATCATGTTCAACATGGCCTGTCAAATATCACCCTTCCTGAGTCTGGTTCTGCCAGAGGTTTCTTCCTGTTAAAAGGGAGTCGTTCCTTTCCACAGTCGCCTCAGGCACGCTCAGGACGGGAGATTGGACTGAAGACAAGTTTCGGTGCAATCTGTTGGTTTCCTTAGCTAGGAAATTGTTTTTGAATTGGCTCTATATGAATGAATTGGATTATTTTATAAATAATTATCATTTCAATGAATTGAATTCCAATTGGCTTGAATTGGACTTTATTATTTAAGTGCCTTGAGATGACATTTGTTGTATTTGGCACTATATGAATAAAAATGAATTGAATTGAAATATTACTACACTTGGATTTTGCAGTGTGACTGCAAATTTGCATTCTCAAAATTAAAGGATGACATCAAATGCCTAAAGTTGAAGCTTTGAAAAATTAGGTTAATCTAAAAATGTCAACTTGAACCCTGCTCCCACTGCATCTCCTAGCGTGGCTCTGTCGGACCCTGTGTGTCATTCCCAACAATGGCCAGCGGTGATGGGGTGATGGCCTGCTGTTCCACTGCAAGGAAGGATCACCTCCAACTACTGAAATAGGCCATGATCAGAAATGCTCACTGCAGTCTCTGACTGAAACTGGGGAGATACCTTCAGCCCAGCCCAGACTAGTCAGTTAAGACTGACAGATGAGCCACTTGTATTGGAGATTCAGTGCCCACTGTCTCATAAGCATTGCTTGCTGCTTTTCTTCTGCTTTTCCTTGAACTCTCTTTCCACCAACTATGGTTATCACTGATTTCATAAGAGACCACTCGCTAAATAACACACTGTTTTTCAGGTGCAACCATTGCTGTCATCCTCAACAAACTGTTTGATTTACTGCCCCCACTACCATTCTCAAAATTATGGTTCATATGGGGGACTAATGACACTACTGCTTGGAATCTGAGCACACGAAAAGTCATTCTAATCAAATTTTTGAGATTCTTAAAAACACTGGAATGACTATTTCAGGCCGTACTCCCACACTCAATCATAAGGCTGACCATTTTAACAGACTTCTTAGGCGACATACATAGCTGCAGGACTGAAAACATGGATTTCATTGAAAATTTGAGTTTGTTATGTTATCATCCTTCTCTTTTCTAATGGTATGGAATCCATTACAACAAAAGGGGCAGCAAAATGCTTGCAGCAAACTTACAACATGCTGTGCAGTTCTATTTATCCAACTGACTTTTTACATTTCTGCAAATGTGCGTGAGCCCCACTCTCCTTCTGCATAATCTAACATCTCTTCTTCTTTGGTTAGCCCTTTTGCTTCTGTTCCGGTAGTTGTTTGCCCTGCTGTTAATATGTATACACACACGCACATACATCCATATATACATATATATTTATATACAGATTCTTTTTAGCACGCAAATAAACATACAGAGATAATTTCAGGAAGATATATCACTGAAAAAAGTGGTGAGATAATCATTCAGGTTAAGATTAAGATTACTTTATTATCATTAAGTTATTGTCACACAAAATTTCTCCTCCGCATTTGACCAATCCGGGTTGGCACCTGTTGAACCCACACGAAGACAGATGCCATACACTGGAGCAGTGGGCAGCCATTCACAGCTCCCGGGAGCATGGGAGTATGGTACCTTGCTCAAGGGCACCTCGGCTGGGGTAAGGAGGTGGACAATCTTTTTTTTGAGCGGTGAGAGTGGGAATCAAACCTCAAACCTTCCAGTTAGTGGACAACCCACTCTAACCACTGAGCCACGGCAAAGCTAAATGTATGTGGAAAAAATCATATAAATTACATTACTTACACGCAAAATTGTAAAAATCAGACAAGCAATCAATTCTTCTCGTACAGCTACTGGAAATGCAGTACTCTTGTGTTCACAGAAACCTAATTATATTATGACAGAATTTTGTCCCATCAACCAATACGACCTGGTAAAATTCCCAATCTTTGGTAAAATAATAGAAAAAGCTGTCTAACAGCAGCTGAACCAATTTTTATTACTCAGCAATTGGATTTTACATTTTCCAATCAAGTTTCTATCCACACCACAACAGTAAGATTACTCGTCATAATTGGCATCTATTTTAAACACAGACAACAGCAACGTTACTGTTTTTAGTTTTAGTAGATCTCATTGCGTCATCTGACACAGTCAGACAAAATTTTTAAACTTTCATTTAAGTGTATAATTTAAGTTTGGGGTCTCATCACTCCTTTTGCATGCTTTTAAAGGGATAGTTTGCCTCTTTTGACATGAAGCTGTATGACATCCCATACTAGCAATATCATTTATGAACATTTTCTTATCCCCTGCTGCGTCCTGTGAGCCGAGTTCCGACCTCGTTTTGGCGTTGGCTGGGGTTTAAAAAAATAAAGCGTTTTGCTTCTCAAAACAATATGTGTTCAAAAGAGTAATACATTTGCATCACAAAATCGTTCTCCGGGATAAAGTCAGACCTCACAATCGCTTGGAGCTATTTTCTCTCCCTTCGTATCACTGCGTGCTGCCACCTGCCGATAGCCGCGCCTGTTACGGTGTTTACTGCTCGGTCTGCACTTCGGTCTGCACGGTGTCAGTACGCAGTGATACGAAGGGAGAGAAAATAGCGCCAAGCGACCATCATTGAATAACAAGGGTGCTGAAGGTTTTGGCAGAGGGGAAAATTCAAAACTTCAAAGGAATTGCACAAAAGGTAGTGTTAGCGTTAGTAATGGCTGTCTTGGTAAGATCTATCCGACAGAACATGGTGTACATGTGTTCTTGAACGGACAAATCAGACAGTGAGATTATGCAGAGGATTAAAGGTGAGAGTTTTTGTATTCTCACATCTTAGAACTCAAAGGCCATTGATGAGACTGCCTCTAAGATGGCATCAACACTGCGCAATAACGCTGGCATAATTTCTACTCTGACTTCTGCCCAGTGGAAGAGTGAGTTTTGTCAGTGCCAGGAGCGGACACCTTTATTTAGGCAGAGATTTCTAAATACCCAAAACTGAAGTGAAGGGCATTCTCATGACAAGGGATGGAACACCTCGCAAAACAAAAAGATCCAAAATCCAAGATCAAGTAATATGATACATGAGACTTTACTTTTTACTTTTTATTTATCTTCTTTTTTTTTTTTTTTGCCTTATTCACTGTAGCCACGTGTTGCAGAATACTACTCTTTCCTTTTCCTGGACAAATGACAATAGAGTAAATCTCAGAAGAGGTATACATTTAGAATTTGAGTTGAAGGTCTGTATTTCAGAAGGTCAAACCTCAGCAAACCATTTATTGTGAAACCCCCGGAAGGTACTGTAGCTGTTAAATTGGAGGGACTCATGTAGTACTCATGGTAAAATAAAAATCTATTTCTCATGCAGAAGAAGAGTCGAGAACTGCAAAATTGAGCAGCAGCCTTCATTTAGAATAATGCAATCCCTTAAATTTCTAACAGTCTTCGCTAAAACTAACTAGTGAGTAGGGATGGGAATCGAAAACCAGTTCTTGTTGAGAACAGGTTCCCAGTGTTTCAATTCCTTATCGATTCCAGTGGGCGCGAATGGCATCCAGTGCAGAAAGCAGTCAACAGTAAACATGGCGCGGTACAAACGCTCGAAAGTTTGGTTACACTTCCCTAAAAAAGACGACAACATGGCAACTTGCAAAGTGGATATTTCACCAAAGGGAGGAAATACTACCAACATGCAATAATATGAATGAATGTCGCGTTTTCGATCCGCTCTGGACTAACGTTGGTGAATCTCAACTCAGCAGCAGCAGCAACGTTAGCATGTCATCGGCCAACACTGCAGGTAACTAACAAACACTGCCTGTCATGTTAGCGCCATTTTCGTCATTGTAAAACCTGCTATTAGTAACAGTTAACGTCAAATGAATGCCTTCTCATGCATTACATTTAGATGACCATCACTAGAGACAGTCTGAGTGGCTCAGAGCCAGAGGCTGGCAGTACTACCCCCAGTTCACATCTACTTCCAGCTTCTCCTTTCACCAGAGCAGGGAAGAGTTAAATTACCCAGGCCATGATAGACAAATGTGGACCTCACCGTTGTTGGGTTTGTAAGGTCATGACTTGTGTTACTTCTAAACTAAACAAAGTTGATGCTAATCGATCGTGAGAATAGAAAATGGAATCGATAAAGAACCGAATTGTTAAGCAGAATCGAAAATGGAATTGGAATCGTAAAAATCTTATCAATTACCATCCCTACTAGTGAGTTACGATAAAAGTGATCACGAGGGATGATGTGAATGGCAAAGTTAAGGTTATTTAAATGAGATGTGGTCGTTTTGGCAGCAGCATAGATTGATCTGATAGCTTCCTTGATGTGAAACTGCTTGTCTTGCGGCAAAAAGCTTGCATAAACACACCATCAAGGGTTATGCCTTAAATTCCAACAGTTGAAAGGCACAACTATTTTTCTTCTGAGGGAGGGAAATTGATGACCAAGAAAATATCCAAGAGATGCAATATGAAGGAAAGATGGTAGGTGTTATAAAGAATCCAGCATTATGCTTCTGACAAAGAGATAAAATACAATGGCTGCTGCAGCAACCAGAAATCAGTTGATGGAAAAGCCATAAGGAGGGGTGGAGCAGCATGATCTGGGAGCATTTGTAATATCCCATTTACTTAGCAATGCACCCTTCTCGGCTAACTTGATCAGCAGGATAATATTAATAGAAGTGTAAAATAGGGAAAAGTATCCCAGATAGAGTAATCATGGGTAGCTAACAAATCAATGATTAGACACTGCCTGAAAATTTTCTTGTAGCAAAGCCTAGTTTTGACAGGGCTCATGTATCCCTTTGACCTCTTTAGCGACGAGTTTGTCTACTATTTCAGGCTGTTTTAAGGCAGACTGCAGGTTTCTACAGACATGAGATACATTTAGAAGCTAACATGGGCCTGCAAGAAATCCATTAACTAAATCAGTAATAAGATAATTTACAAAACATCTATTAGGATGGTTAAAGGGAGCTTTGGTGAGAGATGGAACATTCATTAAAGTTAAAACATTTCCAAGTCATTTACCTGATTTGGGAGGGTGAATTTTCCATGGACATGCAAAGCCAGAGTGGCTATACCAACTACACACAGGGATAAAGTACAATTAGGAAACGTGCATACACTCACTGAAATTATGCAGCTAGGAGTTTTACAGCCAGAGGTTAAAAGAACCTGTCGCTTCAGGGGAGACAACAGCAAATTAGCATTGGGGTCTTTAGCAGGGGCTTACGTTCCAAAGGGAACAGTAGATTCAAAAGAGTTATTTGGCAAACTGATGTTGAGTAGGAAAGGAACCACTGATGGAGCAATTTAGGTTCCATACTGATGAGGGATAAGTCAACAATGGACCAATATATTCTTAGATTAAATTTCTAAACACACATAGCAGCTTTGGCAGTAAATGATTTATGATATTCATGAAGAGACAACTACTATAGAAGAGTCAAGCAAGTGTCAAGCTCCTCATTGGAATTAGGATAAACCTCACATAAGTTGAAGACCACGGGGTGGATGCCTCCTACTGCTGCATCTATCTGCGCTCGAATCTGTGTGACAAAGAAAAGCAACATGCATCCTACAACACTGCACAGACCAAGACATGCTGCATAAGTGTGTCTGAATAGATGAATGTGGCCTGGAGTGTAAAAGCGTCTGAAGCATTTAACCAGACCATAAAAACGGTCTAAATACAGTCCACTTACCAAGTCCCCACAGTATACAAGTCTTTTTGTCAGTGGATGCAAGATCGCATGATAAAATCTTTACCAGATTAGCATCATGGCCTGTCAAATAGCAATGAAGTTGAATAAATTGAGTTTGATTAATAAAAACCCAATTAAAGAACTGCAGGTATTTAGTTTTTTTTTCCACCCAAATAATAATAATAACAATAATAATAAAGTCATGAGTAAAAGACAGAGTAGCAAAATAAGGAAAAATAATTGAACACCTGATAGAATTTATTCCTTAAAATAAGGAATTGTGGCTTCAGAAGTAAAGAACTTGGAGGTCATAGTTGGTGCTCAAACTTCACACTTCCCAGGGCCCAACGGGGTGTGACATCAAGGAAACTAGAAGATTGTGGAGTCACACAGTGGTGTTACATGGCACTGAAAGGATCGGATAATTGGCTAACTTACAATAAGGTTGAGTTATTAAGTGCATGTTGACACCTTAATCTGACAAGAAATTTGATTCAATTCAATTCATTTTTATTTATATAGCGCCAAATACAACAAATGTCATCTCAAGGCACTTAGATAGTAAGTCCAATTCAAGCCAATTGGAATTCAATTAATTAATAATAATCATAATTCATAAAATAATCCAATTCGTTCATATAGAGCCAATTCAAAAACAATTTCCTAGCTAAGAAAACCAACAGATTGCACTGAAAACTTTTTGTTTTTCGGTCCAATCTCCCGGCCTGAGCGGCGTGCCTGAGGCGACTGTGGAGAGAAACGACTCCCTTTTAACAGGAAGAAACCTCTGGCAGAACCAGACTCAGGAAGGGTGGCCATCCGCCTCGACCAGCTGGGGTTTGAGAATACAGAAAGGGGGGGGGGGGGGGGGGGGGGGGGGGGGGGGGGGGCGCCGCGGCGGCGGCACTGTAACACCATTCAAAGGATATCTGTTGGAACAGGGAAACACGAGTTAATGACCACAATAATATCACATATACATAAAGAGAGTAAAGTGAGGAAAGGTGTGACAGATGAGGCCCCCCAGCAGTCTAGGCCTATAGCAGCTTAACTATGGGATGTTTCAGGATCACCTGAGCCATCCCTATTCAAGGTAAACACAAGAAACTTGTGCTAACGAAAATAAATAAATAAATAAAGGACCAGACTCAGTGAGTAATTCCCTATACTCCCTATATAGATCCATATATAGAACCATCTTTTACAGCCACAAGCTACCTCAGCCTCTCACCAACTGCACACCAGTCACAGCGGGGTGGGGATGCAAACCCTGGTTCGGGTAGGGGGAGAAATAAAAGAGGTAAGATAAGCGGGAATGGGATTCAAACCCTGGTTCGGGTAGGGGGTAATGAAAGTATAGAAGGTGCCAGAGGTGGAGGCAGGACAAGACACACTAGCAGATTCAGCAGACAAACTCACCTAAACAGTCCTATAATCACTAAAAATACCAGCAAAAACAAAGCCATACAACTCACTCTCACCAACTGCACACCAGTCACAGCGGGGTGGGGATGCAAACCCTGGTTCGGGTAGGGGGAGAAATAAAAGAGGTAAGATAGGCGGGAATGGGATTCAAACCCTGGTTCGGGTAGGGGGTAATGAAAGTATAGAGGGTGCCAGAGGTGGAGGCAGAACAAGACACACTAGCAGACACACTATCAGATTCAACAGACCTAACTATAAGCTTTATAAAAAAGGAAAGTTTTAAGCCTGGTCTTAAAAGTGGAAAGGGTGTCTGCTTCCCGGACATTTACTGGCAGCTTATTCCACAATAGAGGGGCCTGATGACTGAAGGCTCTGCCTCCCATTCTACTTTTAGAAACTCTGGGAACCTCAAGTAAACCTGCAGTTTGGGAACGAAGTGCTCTGTTAGGAAAATATCTTACAATGAGATCTTTAAGATATGATGGAGCTCGGTCATTAAGAGCTTTATATGTAAGGAGAAGAATCTTAAATTCTATTCTGAATTTAACAGGGAGCCAATGAAGAGAAGCTAAAACTGGAGAAATATGATTTCTCCTGTTAGTTCTCATCAAAACTCTGGCTGCAGCATTTTGGATCAGTTGAAGGCTTTTCAGAGAATATGTGGGACAGCCCAATAATAAAGAATTACAGTAGTCCAATCTTGAAGTAACAAATGCATGGACTAGTTTTTCTGCATCACTCTGAGACAAGATGTTCCTGATTTTAACAATATTACGAAGATGAAAGAAGGCAGTCCTAGAAACCTGTTTTATATGCGAGTCAAATGATAAGTTCTGGTCAAAAATAACTCCAAGGTTCCTCACTGTAGAACTAGAAGCCAAGGAAATACCATCTAGAGTAACTATATAGCTAGACAATTTCTCCCTGAAACGCTCAGGTCCAAAGATAACGACTTCAGTTTTGTCTGAATTTAGAAGCAGACAGTTCTGAGTCATCATCATTTGATCGGATCGGATTACTCGCGATCGGATTAAGACCCCGAGATAACTTGGTTGAAAGTCAAATTAAACGTGTTTGCAGACGGGTGAAGCACGTGGTTAATTAGACTTTGTGTTCTGCGCATGCTTGAGATTTTTTCCCGGGGTTGTGAACCGGAAGTCGGAAGAGACGATATTACAATTGTTGTCGCCGTCAGAAACAAACAAACAACACGATGGAGAATGTGCCGTTGTGCATCGCGTTTGTGCAATAAGCATGCTCATCACAAACGAAATGTAGAGGGACGTACCTTCATCTTGCTCTTTATTCGCCATTTTCTCGAATTCCTGAGGTTGATTCAATTCATTCATCGCCATATATCTAAGGATAATTACCCTTGCTCAACTCATTCTTTGTAATTTAGCCAATTATCCGATCCTTTCAGTGCCATGTAACCCCAATGACAGAAGACTGAGTCAAAGGGCCCAGGGTGATTGCAGTTGATACACAGCATTTCACACGTTGCAGTGTTGAAGGGCAGCGGCAGTGTGCAGTGTTGAAGGGCAGCGGCAGCAGACAGCATGAGGCTTTTTCTTCTTCTTTGATGTTTCAGTGGCGGTTGGCAAACAACTATAGGTGCATTACCTTCTGGTAATGGAGTGTGGACCAAATGCCCAACTCATAAATAATCTAGTCTGTCTTAAATAGTCAAACATGGCTTGATAACTTTTGCATCTAGACTCCTATTAAGGTTATGAAACAATTGGCTTCTTTCTTTTTCATATTTTCTACAAAATAACATAAAATGTTCGATGGTCACTTCTACTCCTCAGTTATCACATTTCCCTAAAATAAAATGTGTACTGTTTAAGCAAGTGTGTCTTAATCTGAGTCGTGATGTTATTACCTCCTCCCTCGTTGTGCTTCTCATTTTCTCCTTTTTTCTTTTGAATTTTGCAAAACCATCGTCCTTTCCTTCCCTCCTCCCACTGCTTCTTCCATTTATCCATCATTTTCTGTTTTATTGTGTTCTTTATATCTGTTTTACTAAATTTGATAGTCAAATCAACTTGGTTCCTTTTAGTTGCCTCCTTTGTAATCTTATCTGCAGTTTCATTTCCTTTGATTCCATAATGAGCTGGTATTCATACAAAATTGATTATTAATCCCATCATGTGTCTTCTATATAATGTTTGTTGAAGTTCAATTACGATGTCTGGCCTGCTTTTCAAATGGTTGTGCTGTAAATGTGTTAATGAGGATCTTGATCTGTAAGTTTGGTGAAAGATGACAGTGTTAAATGCTGAACTGAAGTCAATTTACAGCATTCTGGTGTATGTTTTTTCATTGTCCAGGTGTGAGTACATAGTACAGTGCTATGGAGACTGCATCCTCTGTGCTCCTATTCTTGTGAAAGGCAAATTGGTGTGGGTCCAAGGTAGAAGGGAGACGAGATGTGAGATGTGCCAGGACCAGCTGCTCAAAGCACTTTGTGATGATGGGGGGAGTGCTACTGGGCGGTAGTCATTGAGACATATTGGAGTGTTTCGGTACTGACACGATGGAAGCGGGCTTCTTGATTGTGAGAATATCATAGATGTTATTAGAATGACAAAAGACAATTCACAGAACGAGATGAGGATCTAATGTAGCCCCCAAAGCAATCCAATTTAATAATTCACAAGGCATGAAATAAGCATGAAGTCTTAAACACATTCAGGAACCAGTGAGCAAACTTGAGTTAGAGTTAATACCCCCACCTCCTCTGATAACACCAATACCAGTAGCTATAAAAAGGAATGTGGATAGTTCACAAAACCAGATACCACAAAACGAACTAATCATCTCTCCAATTAAAGTTAGTTATGAGGTAAGCAAGAAGACTTGCACACACTGTGAGATCACTGCACATGATAAATATGAATTAAATCCACCCTCAACGACTCTACATTACATAAATATCTGCTCTGACATTAAATAAATGCTAATATTTCACATTCCACAAACCAAAAGGAACAAGTTTCTTGGAATGAATTCATTTATTCAGTTGTTTGGCAAGTGTGAAGGCTTAGGCGTTGTACCGCAGCCAGGCTATATAAAATACATCATCAGCAAAAATAATAAATCCTTCTGAATTTGCTGTGAGATACCAACACTGATTTTGGAATTTAGCCCTGGAGTGAGGAACACATTAACCATTTCAAATCAAATACCTACCTGAATACCTGTCCAGATTATTTGGAGGTATCTAAATGTTCAGAACTGACAGTCAGCTACTGCCATATACTGGTTTGCAACTGTGTGCAAATTAAGGTTTTTATAAACTACATGTTCACTCATGACCCATCTTGCTTTTCATTTCCCAAGTGTGTACAGTTCTGCTTAAAAGTTTACATATGCTGGTATGCAAACTTGTTTATGTAGTTGACATACACTTCCAAAGTCTGTCACCTTAGACATGCTCAGTATGGGTGATTGACTAGTAGAGAAATTTTGACACAATCTGTAGGTTTAATTGGCTAGGCAGCATTATTTTGGGGGGTTTGTTTTTAATTTGCATTTATTATAAATGCGTTGAATTGGACAGCAATTTCCAGCTCATTTTCTTGAATTAATATTTCATACTAAATCATACTAAATTCGGCTCTGATTTTTTTCATTCTTATATGCGTATGTCCTTAAATTATCTAGTTTTAGGTCATTTCAGAAAATCAAAAGTTTTCAAAGCTTTAGAAAGTAACTAATTTAAATATTTAACTTTTGGCAAAGATATTTGCTTTTATCTGCCCATTAAACTGTAAATTGTGGCGATGCAGAACATCACGAGGGACTGATAAAGAATAGACAGCAAGTCTTCCCACATACACTGGTAGAACATTAAAAATAATACTAGAAAAATGACTTGGTTGAAATAATATTGAAATAATAATATATCAATTGTGTAATGCAATGATTTGCACATCTCAACATCTTGCACATATTCACAATAGAATGTAGAAATCATATCAGATCAAAAAGTCAAAGTGAAAGACCTGGACCTTTGAGGAGGAATGTTGCCGTATTTTTGTCTGATATTGTGATATAGGATTCTAGCATCTCAAAAGTTCAAGTCCAAGATCTTCTTTGTTGTATTTTGTCTTTCATAATACTCCAAATTTTTTTTAATTTGGTGAAATGTCTGGAAAGCAGACTCTTCAACTGTGATATGATGGAAGCAGTTTAGTATTATCTTGCGGAAACATGCAAGACCTTAACTGAAAATGGCATCTGGATAGGAGTAAATGTTGTTCTAAAACCTGTATATACCTCTCAGAATTGATGGTGCCCTTTCAGATGTGCAAATTGTGTGCTCCGTTGCTATTAATACACCATCAGATATGCAGACTTTGGAACTGAAAGCTGATAACAAGCTGAATTGTACGTCCCTCTTTGTCCTTGGAGGATTTCCAAGATTTGTCATGTTTACAAGAACACACGCAATGATTTCCATGACAGAGTCATATCCAAAGCCCAAATGTCTGATAAAGATATTCTTACACAGAGATGTCTCAGATCTAATGAATATTTTGATTAAATTATGTACAGTAGATGATGGAATGTCTCGGAAAGTCTTCCCCTTTTTATACTGAGAAACATTGCTCTGAAATGGCACTACAATTTCTAGAATTTATAGGTTTTTGAAGATTGCTGAACCTTTGCCTATCTTTACTTCTGAGACACTCTGCACCTCATAAATCATCTTATTTACTTGTTGCCAATTAACATGCCGTTTCCTTTTAGTTTCACTTTTTCAGATTTTGTTGCTCTTTTTTAAGACATATGTCATGGGACTATGTTTTACGTCATGTTTGGTTTTTAGTTCATGTCTTAGTTTAGTTCTTTTCTCATGTTTTAGGTTCAGGTCTTGTGTTTAGTTTCATGTCATGCCACCCTCTCCTGCCCTGCCATCAGCCTCACGTCCCTCACCTGTGTTTTCCCCATCAGCTGCACTCAATCCCAAAATCAATCACCACAGTATTTAGTCCCCAAGTCTTTTCATGTTCCTTGTCAGATTCTTTTCCCGTCATCTATGGTCCATGTCACAGTAAGCCACATAGTCATGTCATGTCAAAACCTTTTTTGAGAAAATAAATTAAGTTTTGATTTCCAAGAAGTCTGCATCCGCATCCTTACCTCTCCACCCACCCTTACTTACAGAAGAATCTGACCAAAAATGGATGCGGCAGACTCCTTTTGGGAGCTGGTCGGTGCCCTCTTCTCCGTGGGGCTGGAGAAAGACGACTGGAGGAAGTTGGAGGTGGCAAATAAAGTGTTGGACTCTCTATCACAGAGGCCACTCCAAACCTGGGCGCTGGATGTGTCCCACATCAGGGAGGAGGCACGAGGTGTACAGCATGCTGCCATGATGGCCATTTTTGGCATGGAACCTGAAAAGGTGGCAGCACTGTACACCTCCTCCCACGTCTCCCCGGCCACCTCATCTCCAGCGTCCCAGGACCCACAGCCTGAGCTGGACCCAGCCACCGTGTCCAGCGACCCGGCCCCAGTGTCCAGCGACCCGGCCCCAGTGTCCAGCGAGCCGGCCCCAGTGTCCAGCGAGCCGGCCCCAGTGTCCAGAGAGCCGGCCCCAGTGTCCAGAGAGCCGGCCCCAGCCGTCCCAGAGCTGGCCCCAGCCATCGAGCCCGAGCTTGCCACAGCCACAGAGGCCGCGGTGCCCAACCTTGCCACAGCCACAGAGGCCGCGGTGCCCTACCCAGGCTCCGCCCTCGCAGTGACGCAACACCTTCGGCTCTGCTACACTTACTCAGGCAAACTGCTCATTCAGGTGGATTCGAGTTCCCGAAAAAATGGGAACTCCACCCACTTTGTCGGGAAGCAATCAACTTTGAGCAGCGCCAACGGCCCAGGGTAGAGACGTGTTCAAGGTAGTGACGTGGTTGAACTGCCACTCAACCCATGGATTGTACACGGAAGCGCTTCATTCAATATCAACATGGAGCAGCGTCAAGGTTTTGACACTGCTGTAGATGCTGTAATGAAAGTGTTCGACGGGAGATTCTCGTTAAAAATCGAGCAAAGAACAGCCCTTGAATCAATGTCAATCATCTTGACAGGAAAGACGTTTCGCCTTGATACTGGCTTTGGTAAGAGTTTAATCTACCAGTTAGCCCGCTGGTAGCTAAATCATACGTCAGAGGAAAGAGGGGTGTGATTGGCTTAAGCTTAGGCACAGCCTTTTCTGGCCTCAACCAGTAGCAACCCGAGGGAGGCGGGTTGACCAGGCTATTTCGAATCGTATTCGTTATGGTCTTGGTCAGATCAGAATCTTGAAGAGATTTGAAAGTCTATGTTAATCAGGCTAGCGGTGCCCAACCTTGCCACAGAGGCCGCGGTGCCCAACCTTGCCACAGACTTAGCCTCAGAGCCCATGGGGCCCCGGCCCATGGACTCAAAGTTTCAAGCCCCTCCCTCCCATCCTCAGATTATTGGGATGTCTGGGATCCATCCCTTAAGGGGGGGGGCTACCCCCGTCGTCGGAGGTCCGGCCGCCCGCCGGAAGGTCTCCGGCTCCGCCTCTGCCACATCTCCAGAAGTCTGGCCGCCCGCCAGACCACCGCCTCTTCCTGCCACGCCGTCTGAGGTCTGGGTGTCCGCCAGACCACCGCCTCCTCCTGCCATGCCGTCTGAGGTCTGGGCGTCCTCCTGCCACACCGTCTGCGGTCTGGGCGTCCGCCAGACCACAGCCTGTTCCTGCCACACCGTCTGCGGTCTGGGCGTCCGCCAGACCACAGCCTGTTCCTGCCACGCCGTCAGAGGTCTGGGCGTCCGCCAAACCACCGTCTCCTGCCGCCCGAAGCCGGTACTAGCTGCATGCCTGGTTGGCCACTGCAGCCGCGCCGCCGGATGTCTGGTCCCCGTCGGACCGGTTTCGAGCCCCTCCCTCCCACCCTCAGATTTCTTTTTTAGGGTCGTCTGGGATCCGCCCCTTGAGGGGGGGGGGGCTCTGTCATGGGACTATGTTTTACGTCATGTTTGGTTTTTAGTTCATGTCTTAGTTTAGTTCTTTTCTCATGTTTTAGGTTCAGGTCTTGTGTTTAGTTTCATGTCATGCCTCACGTCCCTCACCTGTGTTTTCCCCATCAGCTGCACTCAATCCCAAATCAATCACCACAGTATTTAGTCCCCAGGTCTTTTCATGTTCCTTGTCAGATTCTTTCCCGTCATCTATGGTCCATGTCACAGTAAGCCACATATTTATTCATGTCAAGTCTTTTGTTTGTTTTTCACAGTCTTGTTTTGTTCTTATAGTCTGATCTAGTTTTTTGATATCCGGCTCGGCCGCGTTTTCTGTTAAAAACCTTTTTTGAGAAAATAAATTATTTCCAAGAAGTCTGCATCCGCATCCTTACCTCTCCACCCACCCTTGCTGACAACATGTTGCGGCCATCAACTTAAAAATGAGCATATATTTTTGTGAAATATTTAAATGTCAATTTTCAACTTGTCATACATTCCATTATGTTTTCCTTAGGTAATAGAATTTTTTTTTTTTTTATGATATTTCAAAATCATTGCATTCAGTTTTTATTTACATTTTACATAGCGTACTAGCTGCTTTAGAATTGGAGTTGTACTTCAGAGTTTCTAGGTTCAAAGGAATTATGTAACATTTATGTAAAATCAGTTTTGAAAAGTGTCTGCTTTCATACATTCAAAGACAAGCTGATTTCTGTACTATTCATTCAATCTAACATAGTCTTAAAGATTTGATTGAGAGCATTTTCCCCTTCATTCAGCACCAATTTGATGTTTTGTCTGAAGCTGCAGTGACATTGAAGCATACTCTTCATGCATTTGATGATTCGATCTTTCAGCTTGTCGCTTGTCACCATTTTGCTTTTATAGATCTGACAGCTTTTTCACTTGAGCTGAGTGAAAAATTTAGCATTGAAAGAAATCACAATGAGTCATCATATTTTAGGTGTTTAAATTAAAAGTATTCATTCGAATAGGAGGACAGATGCATATTCCACCTTTGAGGTGAATGCTTGAATGGCTAAAAGCAAGAATGTGAAATGTAATGAAGTGCTATTCTTTAAACAAGTATCAAAATCAAATTTGATGTTGCAATTTTTGATTTTATTTTAACTTCAACTAGTGCCATCACCAGGGCAAAATATCAACGCTTGTCACATTAATAATTATTGCGTCTTTGCATCTTGTTTGTTCCCTGTTGTTGTGACACACAAAGACACACACGTTCGATGTAACAAGGAGATGTTTTGGCCACTAAGAGAAGCCAAACATAAATATTCATGAACAGGCACAGATGAAAAACTTGGCTCAAATATAAATTTCACTCACTGAAAAAACTCTTGACTTGTTTGACATAAGTTTAATTTTATATATATGACCATTAACTTGGTCTAAGTTCTATAGCCAACATAAAGATTTCTACTTGGAGGAAGAAGATCTAATCATGACGGAAGAGAGATCCCATCAAAGGAACTGGCCTGCTTTTTTTGTATTGAAATATTTCATTGTTTTGATATTGACAGTTCCCTGTGATGGACTGGTAGTCTGTCCAGGGTGTACCCTGCCTCTTAATACTTGAGACAAATGTTCTTTGGTGAGGAGGGCTTAATGTGCTCCCTTTTTTTCCTCCTCCATTTTTGCAGAGAGTAATATGCCACAAAAGTTGTCAGCGGTTAAGGGTTTCATTAGTGCACAGTAATGCTGGACAAGTAGAGCTATAAGTACAAAACTCCATGTTAACCTTGTTGCTTTTCATTTCATGTTTTTAATTCAATTTACTATTTTTTTTCAGCTTCTTTTTTTCTATAGTACTTGCAATTAGTCAGACATAAACTCTTCAGTGTTGAAAATGTGCCACAGAGATTTGTATTATATGTAGCAGAGTCTCAGACTCTTACTCCCCTCGATGTAGCCTGACCAAACTCTAAAGCAAGTGGAGTGATTGACCCAGAAAGAGGAAGAAGAGAGCCCAGACAAAAGTTCAAGCTAAATTAGTTTGGACCTATGGTTATTCCTCGACTCAGCCTACTTCTGGCAGGTTGCAGGAGTGGATAACATGGGGGCTGAGCAACATAAAAAAATCAGATACTGTGCCCACATTAAGTCAGCCGCCTCTACCATAACTCGATGGATGGACAACATTCTGCACTGACAGAGGATGGGAAAAGGGGACTACAGGTTAACACCAATAATGCTGGGTGCTCCGGCGCTGTCGGATGATCACCAACCTTCTTCTGATCATGTTGCATCTGTCTCTCAATTATATCGATTTGGACTCTACAACACAAGAAAAATCAGGCTGTATCTGACTTAGTATGCCAATCAGCTCATGGTACAAGCCACTGTCATCTCCTGCCTCGTCAGCCGCAATGCTCTTCTAGCAGGCCTCCCAGCTTGCACATTGAAACTTCTACAAGTGTTCCACAACTGAGTGGGGGTGTCTGGTGTTTGATCAACCAAATAGGGCACGTGACTCCATTCCTCAATGAAGTCCACTGGCTACCTATGGCAATCTGAATCGAAAATTGTCTTATTCAGTTGTTACCCTTTTCTTGAAAAAGTGGATAGTTTTTTCTGTCCATGTTTAACAACAAAAAAGTTGATTCTGAAATCTCCTTTAAGCATTTCCCTTTGATAGGTTTTCTATCTCATCCCCATAAAAACTGCTGAATTCAGCACTGAAGTTGCTTGCTTTGGTTAATGGGACATTGCAGCAACATGCTGTGATGTTCATCGCAGTAAAAATGTAGATTTATACAGAATTTCACTGACACTCAAAAGAGATCCCATTTTGGCTCAGTACATGACCTGTGTATTAAATGTTGGCTGTAGTCTTTGGACCCCTATTGTTCAATCCGTACATGCTTCCATTAGGCCAGCAAATACGCAGCTATAATATGTCCTTCCACAACTATGCAGATAACACTCAGATCTACGTGTCCATGACGACAGGGGAACACGGGCATGGAGATACATTGGGCCTCATGCAACAACCATTCGTACGAACAGATTTGTTCTTAGGTCGTGCGTACGAGTGATTCAAGAGAATTTGCGCATTCACCAATTTTTTTGTATTTTAAGTTTTCTTTCAGATTCGAACAGAATTTATGAGTGAAATAGACCTGTCGTAGGAGTTTCGTAAAATATTCCGCTGTCAACTTTGCTTGACTTATGGATTGTGTATTTAATTACTTTGAAGCAAACATGAATAGATTTATACATTATACCCCATAAATATGTTCACATTATTCTGTTTGACTTAAATTATGCACTAATTGAAGCTTAATTTGACTCTGTATATAACAAGGTAAATGGGAAGTGTAACCAGCGGCTGACTTGCTACTTTTGGATGCCAGGCTCATGGAAGAGAGCGTGTGTTCCGAGACTGTGTAGATATCCTTGCGGAGACAGACCATTGGTTGATATCCATCAAAGAGCCATCATGATGAGGCAACAACTGATTGAACGGCTTTAGTTGCCGTCATCGAGTGCCTGCCTTTGGCGAGACTTTTTGTTAAGCTATTTTCATATCAAACCATTTCTTCCTTATTTCGGTGACATTACGAACTACAGGTGAAACGGAATTAACAGAACTCGAGAGAGAGGAAGCGTGGTATTATTTTGGATGTGGAGTATGCAAATTTACTATTCTCGTGCACGTGTACTGAATACGCACGGGTGGCATTAATCATGTTACACACTTTTTCCGAAGTTAAGAGCGTTTGTTGAATCTGACGTGGCGTGTTCGCATGAGAACTTGTGAAAAAAGTGAGAAATTTAGAACAAAAATATGAAAATGTTCTTGCATGAGGCCACTGTGTCACTGCATCGAACAAATGAGTGTGTGGATGCAAAACAATTTTCTCCAGATAAACTCAGACAAAACTGAAATCATTGTCTGTGCCCCACAGAAACAAAGAGAAAGTGTTATCAGTAACCTTGAGACTCTCGCTCTAAGACCTAATAATCAAGTTAGAAATCTAGGGGTAATGTTGGACTCCGACCTGAACTTTAACAGCCACATTGAATCAATAACATCAGCAGCTTTTCACCATCTAAAACACATTGCCAGAATCAAAGAAATAGTGTCTAAACCAGACTTAGAAAGACTAATCCATGCATTTGTCGCCAGCAGGTTAGACTGTAATGGCCTGCTCACTGGGCTCTCTAAACGGGCTGTGAGACAGCTGCAGTACATCCAGAATGCTGCTGCTCGAGTCCTGACTAGAACCAGGAAATATGACCATATTAGTCCAGTGCTCAGGTCTCTGGCTTCCTGTCGCTCAGAGAATAGACTTTAAAACAGCTCTGCTTGTGTACAAGTCTCTTCATGGTCTAGCACCAAAGTACATCTCTGACATGTTAGAGCCATGTGAACCAACTCAGGCTCTGAGAACCTCAGGGAGGGGTCTCCTGCTGGTGCCCAGAGTCAGGACTAAACAAGGTGTGGCTGCGTTTCAGTTTTATGCTCCTAAAATCTGGAACAGTCTTCCAGAAGATGTGAGACAGGCCGGAACTCTGACAATGTTTAAATCCAGGCTGAAAACAGTTCTATTTAGCTGTGCATATGACAACTGAAAGTATTTGATCTGCACTCATCGCTTTTCATTTAATTAATTAACGATTATTTTTTATGTTTTATGGAATGATTTTATTTGCCTCCTTGTGATTTTATGTAGCTATAAAGCACTTTGAATTGCCTTGTGTACGAATTGTGCTCTACAAATAAACTTGCCTTGCCTTGCCTAGTAACAGCCCTAATTTCCGATATATAAACACACTCGCATATATGTGAGTATTCACTATTGAAACAGTGTTGAATTTGTTGTTTTATGTACCACAGCTGTTCTTGTGGTTAATATTTGTAATGTATCTGTTTAGAAGAAAGCAGCTGCTGGCAATTGGTACTTTTGTGTAGATTTATAGCATTTTATAGCCTCACTGTTAGTGAAATGTATGCTACATGCTCCTTGAGATCTGTTAAAATGTAGCTCAGTTTCTTGAAGGGCATATTTCTTTTATCATCTGTGAGCTCTGACACACATTTGCTCAATATACCGAGAGGTTCTATTTCAGCACCACATCAAGGCCTGTCACTTAATATTATGACTTGGAGGTGATTTAGATTTTCAAATGTGCATGCAGTTTATGACAGGATCATTAGAAATGCCATGTTATGTGGGACAGCCACAATCCCATGTGCCACACTTGGAAATTCCATGAATTAACAATCAAGCCCAACATTGATGTTTACATGAACCAGCACTTGGATTAAATATTCAAAACTTCCTACTGGGTTAAATGAGGGACCCATCGTATTATGTCTGATCAATTTTTTCTGTCTCTTTTCTCATTTATTTAACTATTACTTGCTTGCAATACATTTTTGGTTGCTATGAGTGTATTTACCTTTTTGTATGTACTACAGTTTTTTTCAATTGCTAACAAGTGCTTATCCATACGGTGGATACTTTTGCTAAACTCTTAACACAGACTGACACCTACCTAACACAATTGGCCAAATAGTTAATTTTCTTCTCAAAAACACATACTTTTAAATAAACACCAAGTATTCAATTCAAAATAGAATACACCTTTCTCTGCACATACTAATGTTACCAAAACACTGGATATATGACTCAAAATGAAACACTTCTGTCAGAGAATAACACTTGTTTTCACTTCACAAGGTATATGAAGTCAGTCAAAGTACACCAGGGCTCAAAATATTGAGTACTTTTCACATTTAATAACTACATAGACTTATGTTTCAATTTCACATTTATTTGCATGCAAAACATGCAATCCACTGGTTTACCCCAAATATCTTGGTTGTATTTTGACATGTAAAATTCACATTGAAAAGTAAAAAAATAAAAAGCAAAGAGTTTTACAAACAGTTTATTTTACTGTTGTAGGTATATTTGAAATACACAGAACACAAAGGTTTTACAGTTTGAAAAAAAAAAAAAACACAAAAGAGTAATGCTTCCCAATAAACAAAATACTGCAAAATACAGCAACAAAATACCCAGATAAAGAGGGGAAACCAACAACAACAACAAAAAAGTGTATCTAATCTCTACGGGCATCTGGGTTTGGCCACATGTTTTCATCCACATCGCACCTTATGGCCTCCAAGGCAATGCACCTGGGGTAGAAGCGCTTTGAGTGGCGGATCCAGCCTTGACAATCTTCGACTGAAATGTCCCTACAGCCTGCTTCCATGGCATCTAGAAGGGTCATTTGATCGCGTGGCCGATGGTCAAACACCTTCCACCATGCCGAAAAGAATTCCTCGATTGGATTCAGGAAGGGGGAATATGGTGGAAGGAAGAGGGGTAACAGTCTTGGGTGGTCCCTGAACCAGGCTGTCACCACCTGTGAGTGATGGAAAGCAACGTTGTCCCAAGTGGTGACGAAGGTCCTCATGTTGCCATCCTCATCATCTTCTGGAACCAGGCGCTGGTGCAGGTCATTTAGGAATGCCAGGAGGCGCTCTGAGTTATAAGGCCCCACCTGACACCTCTGCAGGAGTACACCTGTATGTGCAATGGCTGCGCACATAGTGATGTTGGCCCCCCTCTGCCCTGGGACATCAACTGTAGCCCGTTTTCCAATAATGTTTCTACCACGGCGACGCTTTTTGGCCAAATTGAAGCCGACCTCGTCAACGAAAATGAATTCATGAGGAACCTGGTTGGTCTCCAATTCCATTACTCTCTGAAACAAAGTTCATGCAAATCAAATCATTACTGTATACCATACTGTATAGCAATCTACTGTATTGTTCACAAAGTGCTCAGCAAACAGAACTGGACATAGAAAAGAATATACTTCATACCTGCACATACTGCCTTCGCAGCTCCTTTACTCTATCAGTGTTCCTGTCAAATGGGACAGTATAGAGCTGCTTCATGCTCACTCTGTGTTTTGTCATTGTCGTGGTAATGGTGGTCAGGCTGATGCTGTTGATGTTCTGGAAAACGTCCTGGTCATCAACAATTCTGGCCTGAAT